>NC_048571.1:90565474-90810474 GCF_013265735.2 Oncorhynchus mykiss
TTATTTGTGTTATTTTTTACACCTCTTTTTCTCCCCAATTTTGTGATATCCAATTGGTAGTTAGTCTTGTCCCATCGCTGCAACTCCCGTACGGACTCGGGAGAGGCGAAGTTCGAGAGCTGTGAGTCCTCCGAAACACAACCCAGCCAAGCCGTACTGCTTCTTGACACAATGCCCGCTTAACCTGGAAGCCAGCCGCACCATTGTGTCGGAGGAAACATCTGGCGACCGTGTCAGCGTGCATTGCACACGGCATCACAGGAGTCACTAGCGATGGGACAAGAACATCCCTGCCGCCAAAACCTCCCCTAACCTGGACGACGCTGGGCCAAACCCTCCCCTAACCCGGACGACGCTGGGCCAAACCCTCCCCTAACCCGGACGACGCTGGGCCAAACCCTCCCCTAACCCGGACGACTCTGGGCCAAACCCTCCCCTAACCCGGACGACACTGGGCCAAACCCTCCCTTAACCCGGACCACGCTGGACCAAACCCTCCATTAACCCGGACAATGCTGGGCCAAACCCTCCCCTAACCCGGACGACGCTTGACCAATTGTGCACCGCCCCATGGGTCTCCCGGTCACGGCCGGCGACATGGACTCGAACCAGGATCTCTAGGGGCACAGCTAGCACTGCGGTGCAGTGCCTTAGACCACCGTGGCACTCGGGAGGCCCTTAGGTGCAGGTTTTTAGAAATGTTTTTAAATGTATTAAAAACAAATACCTTTACATAAGTATTCAGACCCTTTGCTATGACACTCAAAATTAAGCTCATGTGCATCCTGTTTCCATTGATCATCCTTGAGATGTTTCTACAACTTGATTGGAGTCCACCGGCGGTAAATTCATTTGAATGGACATGATTTGGAAAAGCACACACCTGTCTATATAAGGTCCCACAGTTGACAATGCATGTCAGAGCAAAACCAAGCCATGAGGTCGGAGGAATTGTCCGTAGAGCTCTGATACAGGATTGTGTCGGCACAGATCCAGGGAAGGGTACCAAAAAATGTCTGCGGCATTGAATGTCCCCAAGAACACAGTGGCCTCCATCATTCATAAATGGAAGAAGTTTGGTACCACCAAACTGAGCAATTGGGGGAGAAGGGCCTTGGTCAGGGAGGTGACCAAGAACCTGACAGAGCTCCAGAGTTCCTCTGTGGAGATGGGAGAACCTTCCAGAAGGACAACCATCTCTGCAGCACTCCACCAATCAGGTCTTTATGATAGAGTGGCCAGACAGAAGCCACTCCTCCGTAAAAGGCACATGAAAGCGCGCTTGGTGTTTAGGTGATTTTTTTGCAAAGGACTCTCAGACCTTGAGAAACAAGATTCTCTGGTCTGATGAAACCAAGATTGAACTCTTTGGCCTGAATGCCAAGCGTCACGTCTGGAGGAAACCTGGCACTATCCCTACGGCGAAGCATGTTGGTGACAGCATCATGCTGTGGGGATGTTTTTCAGCGGCAGGGACTGGGAGACTAGTCAAGATCGAGGGAAAGATGAACTGAGCAAAGTACAGGGAGATCCTTGATGAAAATATGCTCCAGATTGTTCAGGATCTCAGACTGGGGTGAAGGTTCCCTTTCAAACAGGACAATGACCCTAAGTATGCAGGAATGGTTTCTGGACAAGTCTCAAAGGTGCTTCGACAAAGTACTAAGTAAAGGGTCTGAATACTTATGTAAATGTGATCTTTTATTTTTAGCAAAAAAATCTAAAAAAAATGTTTTTGCTTTGGCATTGTGTGTAGATTTGATGAGAAAAAACGATTTAATCCATTTTAAATGTAATGTAGCAAAATGTGGAAAAAGTGAAGGGGTCAATACTTTCTGAATGCACAGTACCTACTTGAACTCAGACCAGTGTCTCACTGTGTACACTTATATTCTCCCACGTCTTCCTTGTTTCGGTGTGTCGTCACGTTCTTGTTTGGCCGTAGATGGCTATTACCAGCTCATCACCCTCTACTGTCCCTGGGTAATGTTGCTTGGCCGTAGATGGCTATTACCAGCTCATCACCCTCTACTGTCCCTGGGTAATGTTGCTTGGCCGTAGATGGCTATTACCAGCTCATCACCCTCTACTGTCCCGTGGTAATATGAGGCATAACCGGCCGACTTTCCTGGCACAACCTGTTAAGCGAAACACGATTTGCGCAATCTCCTTGCGGATGTCCTGATTGCGCACGTCCAACAGAAAAGCTCATCTGTCATTGTGGCGGTTAAGTTAAAACGTTGGGCAGTTGGACACTAAGGAAATATCGACTGTGCTTGACTCTGAAAGTACGGCAAGGGAAGTGTGTGATAATGAATGGAAAATAGTGACATCAAAGAATGGAACAAAATGAGCAAAAGTTGTAGAAGAAGACAAGGACCGGTCCAATAGTGCGTTTCTTATTGGACATCCTCCCAGAAACCCTAGACCCACTCCAAATCACATATTGCCCCAACAGATCCACAGATGATGCAATCTCTATTGCAGTCCACACTGCCCTTTCCCACCTGGACACAAAGAACACCTATGTGAGAATGCTATTCATTGACTACAATGAGTCTGAGTCTGCACAACTCTGCCAGGACCTAGGATCAAGAGAGACGCTCAAGTGTTTTAGTACTATATCTCTTGACACAATGATGAAAATAATCATGGCCTCTAAACCTTCAAGCTGCATACTGGACCCTATTCCAACTAAACTACTGAAAGAGCTGCTTCCTGTGCTTGGCCCTCCTATGTTGAACATAATAAACGTCTCTCTATCCACCGGATGTGTACCAAACTCACTAAAAGTGGCAGTAATAAAGCCTCTCTTGAAAAAGCCAAACCTTGACCCAGAAAATATAAAAAACTATCGGCCTATATCGAATCTTCCATTCCTCTCAAAATGTTTAGAAAAGGCTGTTGCGCAGCAACTCACTGCCTTCCTGAAGACAAACAATGTATACGAAATGCTTCAGTCTGGTTTTAGACCCCATCATAGCACTGAGACTGCACTTGTGAAGGTGGTAAATGACCTTTTAATGGCATCAAACCGAGGCTCTGCATCTGTCCTCGTGCTCCTAGACCTTAGTGCTGCTTTTGATACCATCGATCACCACATTCTTTTGGAGAGATTGGAAACCCAAATTGGTCTACACGGACAAGTTCTGGCCTGGTTTAGATCTTATCTGTCGGAAAGATATCAGTTTGTCTCTGTGAATGGTTTGTCCTCTGACAAATCAACTGTAAATTTCAGTGTTCCTCAAGGTTCTGTTTTAGGACCACTATTGTTTTCACTATATATTTACCTCTTGGGGATGTCATTTGAAAACATAATGTTAACTTTCACTGCTATGCGGATGACACACAGCTGTACATTTCAATGAAACACGGTGAAGCCCCAAAATTGCCCTCGCTAGAAGCATGTGTTTCAGACATAAGGAAGTGGATGGCTGCAAACTTTCTACTTTTAAACTCGGACAAAACAGAGATGCTTGTTCTAGGTCCCAAGAAACAAAGAGATCTTCTGTTGAATCTGACAATTAATCTTAATGTCTGTACAGTCGTCTCAAATAAAACTGTGAAGGACCTCGGCGTTACTCTGGACCCTGATCTCTCTTTTGAAGAACATATCAAGACCATATACGTAACATTGCAAAAATCAGAAACTTTCTGTCCAAAAAAGTACGCAGAAAAATTTGACTACTGAAATGCACTACTTTCCGGCTACCCGGATAAAGCACTAAATAAACTTCAGTTAGTGCTAAATACGGCTGCTAGAATCCTGACTAGAACCAAAAATTTTGATCATATTACTCCAGTGCTAGCCTCCCTACACTGGCTTCCTGTCAAAGCAAGGGCTGATTTCAAGGTTTTACTGCTAACCTACAAAGCATTACATGGGCTTGCTCCTATAGAGCTCCATTTTTATGGAACGGTCTGCCTACCCATGTCAGAGACGCAAACTCGGTCTCAACCTTTAAGTCTTTACTGAAGACTCATCTCTTCAGTGGGTCATATGATTGAATCTAGTCTGGCCCAGGAGTGGGAAGGTGAACGTAAAGGCTCTGGAGCAACAAACCGCCCTTGCTGTTTCTGCCTGGTCGGTTCCCCTCTTTCCACTGGGATTCTCTGCCTCTAACCCTAATACAGGGGCTGAGTCACTGGCTTACTGGGGCTCTCTCAACCGTCCCTGGGAGGGGTGCGTCACCTGAGTGGGTTGAGTCACTGATGTGGTCATCCTGTCTGGGTTGGCGCCCCCCTGTGGGTTGTGCCATGGCGGAGATCTTTGTGGGCTATACTCAGCCTTGTCTCAGGATGGTAAGTTGGTGGTTGAAGATATCCCTCTAGTGGTATGGGGGCTGTGCTTTGGCAAAGTGGGTAGGGTTATATCCTTCCTGTTTGGCCCTGTCCGGGGGTGTCCTCGGATGGGGCCACAGTGTCTCCTGACCCCTCCTGTCTCAGCCTCCAGTATTTATGCTGCAGTAGTTTGTGTCGGGGGGCTAGGGTCAGTTTGTTATATCTGGAGTACTTCTCCTGTCCTATTCGGTGTCCTGTGTGAATTTAAGTGTGCTCTCTCTAATTCTCTCTTTCTTTCTTTCTCTCTCTCGGAGGACCTGAGCCCTAGGACCATGCCTCAGGACTACCTGACATGATGACTCCTTGCAGTCCCCAGTCCACCTGGCCGTGCTGCTGCTCCAGTTTCAACTGTTCTGCCTTATTTTATTGGACCATGCTGGTCATTTATGAACATTTGAACATCTTGGCCATGTTCTGTTATAATCTCCACCCAGCACAGCCAGAAGAGGACTGGCCACCCCACATAGCCTGGTTCCTCTCTAGGTTTCTTCCTAGGTTTTGGCCTTTCTAGGGAGTTTTTGCTAGCCACCGTGCTTCTACACCTGCATTGCCTGCTGTTTGGGGTTTTAGGCTGGGTTTCTGTACAGCACTTTGAGATATCAGCTGATGTACGAAGGGCTATATAAATAGATTTGATTTGATTTGACTACCGCTCAGAGGTCAACACCATAGTGACCTCAAAGCTCATCACTAAGCTATGGACCCTGGGACTAAACACTTCCCACTGCAACTGGATCCTGGACTTCCCGACGGGCCGCTCCCAGGTGGTAAGGGTAGGCAACAACACATCTGCTACGCTGATCCTCAACACGGGGGCCCCTCGGGGTGCTTGCTTAGTCCCCTCCTGTACTCCCTGTTCACCCACGACTGTGTGGCCAAGCACAACTCCAACGCCATCATTAAGTTTGCCGACGACACAACAGTGATAGGCCTGATAGCCAGGGACACACTCCAACACTTAGATATAATTGACAGATAGCCAGGGGCACACTCCAACACTTAGATATAGTTTACAGATAGCCAGGGGAACATTATTCAGTTAGTCTGCCATATCAGAGGCAGTAGGTATGACCAGGGATGTTCTCTTGATAGGTGCGTGAATGGGACCATTTTCCTGTCCTAAGAATTTAAAATGTAACTAGTACTTTTGGGTGTCAGGGAAAATGTAGAAAGTACGTTATTTGCTTCAGGAATGTAGTGAAGAGGCAACAGTGTTGAAGATATGGCAGTGGTTGCATTGCAACCAGTTGATAGTGTTTTAAGTCATTCGAGTGATCTGGATACACTCATTGTGAAGGTGGATTTTGTGGAATTTAAAGCCACAGTGAATAATTGTACAGCACAAGATTTCACGGCAGAAGCACTACAAGGACTATTGTCGCTAGGAAATGTCCCGCTCTCACAGGAGTCTTCCGTGTTTGATTAGAATTCCATTTTTTAACAGGAAAGCAGGTTGATTTTGTTTAGTTAATTTATTTTTTGATATTTCGTATGATATTTTTATATTTACCCACATTTTTATCTACCTGCACAGTAGGTGGCGGAATGCAAATCAAATTGTTGCGAACGCCATTATACAGAAGAAGTAAAAAAGTATTGTCTGACTAGGTAACAAGCTTTTCTCTTATTTGTAATACGTTTTTGGAAGCTATTAAGAGTTTTCTACATGAGTAACTCTAACGTTGTAGTCTAATGCTATCTACCGAAATCGATTAAAGATATTTTCCAATCTGTTTTTATGCTCTAGTTAGTTAACATTAGCTACTCATTAGAAAACAAATAATTCACCTACTAAGACCACTGATATAAAATAATTTGTTTCATTTTTACACTGGTTGCATTCTGTGAATCTGTAGTGCCCTTTGATTCATGTAAGACCCTATCTAAACCCTTTACAATTATCTGTCCCCACTCCAGGTTTCCCTGGTTACTTTACCGTACATGTCTATTTGACGAGACCTCATAACCAATTGTCTAAATAAATAGCACAGCAAGGGCTCTAGTTTGTACTATACATCCATTGTTAATATTGTCAGCAGTGATCACCTGACATTTTTCCCCTCTCTCTCTCCTCACATCAGATGTTTGTGGCCCAGATCAACAATACCTTCAAAGAACAGGTCCTGAATCTCTGTTTAGAACAGATTAACTCATTCCTCATCAAGTAAGAATTCTTAGAAAACTTGGTGCTAATAATTGTGTAATGTTTTTGGTCCTGACTTTACACTAATGGTAGTAAAAGTATCTCAGGGAATTCTATGTACTGTACCTCTCATCTAGAACTGTAAAATATTGTATGTTAAAGTACAGAGAAGAGCCGATCACCTAAAAGGAAGACCACTTGAGAGGCCGGGTTTCTCCCTCAGTGCTATGTCCAGTACATGACTGCCAGACTTTCAATTGGAGTCCCACTGGTATATTCACTGTAAATATTAATACGTTAACTCATACATTCTCTAACCAAATGTGGCGGATGTATAAACACATCCACTCATAGGGAGTCTATCAACAGTCTAAAAAGGAAGGTTCTCTAAATCCACAGAGCCCTCTCAGAATGGTGCTGCCATAGTATACCCTGAACAATGTGGCCAAAGAGGCCTGCCAGATTCTACTGGACGAAGTCTTTCTGGATATTATGTAACAGAGGGATGTGTTGTATCTTGTATGTATGTGTTGTGTTTAGGAGATGACCAGCAAGGCCCATCACAGGTTGGTGGTTGATTGAGTACATCCAAGCCGTGATGCAGAAAACAGTAGATCCTCTTCAGAAAGGAAGTGTTGTTGTTTCTACGTACTACATTAGTGTGTTCCCCCAAGGAGATCTTCAATAGAAAATACACGTGTCACATGTGCCAAATACAGGTGTAGACCTTACCATGAAATGCTTACTTACAAGCCTTTAACCAACAATGCAGTTTTACGAAAATAAAGTAAAAAATAATCATTCCAGGGTTTTTCTTTATTTTTACTATTTTCTACGTTGTAGAATAACAGTGAAAACATCAAATTTAAGGAAAAGCAGCCAACAAGTGCTCAGCGTATACGGGAACTTCTTCAAGACTGTTGGAAAAGCATTCCAGGTGAAGCTGGTTGAGAGAATGTGAGAGTGTGCAAAGCTGTCATCAAGACAAAGGGTGGCTTCTTTAAAAAAAATATATATATATTTATATATTTTGATTTAACACATTTTTGGTTACTACATGATTCCGTATGTATTATTTCATAGTTTTTATGTCTTTACTATTATTCTACAATGTAGAAAATGGTATAAATAAAGAAAAACCCTTGAATTAGTAGTTGTGTCCAAACTTTTGACCGGTGCTGTACATACCTCACTTCACTCGCGTTAAAAAGTCTTGCTCGGCTGGTGTTAACACAGCTACAGATCAAATACACCGCTGGAACACCAATTTTGTTTATATGTCCTGATAATTCAAAAGGTGGCTCCGAAAACCAGGTGTTTTAATCGGTGTATGCTTACTTCGATTTTAGCCTTTTGCCGATTTAAGATAAGCAGAGTAAGGTGTTTTTATGACTATTTCATAATCAGTTTAATATTGAATTATTAGTATGTATGTAAAGTACTCACTGCATGCGCCACAGAAAAGCACAGTATGTACTTTGTTTCATCCAACAAAACCAAAGCAATAAGGTGCTGAGACGAACAGTGGCGCTGTTTCTCCTAGTGTGGATCACAGTCCACAACATCGCTTTGCATTACATGGATTACATCTGAAAAGTCCACATTACATAACCTGAACACTGATGTAATGTTACTGTTATGTGGTATGAACTAGTTTCAGAAGTTGTGTTCTTTCTCCTGTGCCTTGAGAATTGGGACACAGGGTCATTGTCATGTTCTCTTCTATCTTCCAGAGAGTGGGACCAAAGATGCTGGACCACAAAGGGAAGGAGGTCCCAAGAAACGGGATATACACACTTTGAGCAGCTAAAGACCTGCCTGTAGTCAGAGAGCTGTTTGAGAAAGAGCGTGGTTCATTAGTGTCTGCACTATGGAGGATATCCAGTTACAGTGGATACCACTATTGAATGTGTACTGAGGTGAGGAATAGGGCAGGTCAGCAGGTCAGTCAGGAAGTGTGGTACCAAGGCCATGGTGAGGAATAGGTCGGTCAGGAAGTGTGGTACCAAGGCCACAGTGAGGAATAGGACAGGTCAGTAGGTCAGTCAGGAAGTGTGGTACCAAGGACATGGTGAGGAATAGGGCAGGTCAGTAGGTCGGTCAGGAATAGGGCAGGTCAGTAGGTCAGTCAGGAAGTGTGGTACCAAGGCCACGGTGAGGAATAGGACAGGTCAGTAGGTCGTTCAGGAAGTGTGGTACCAAGGCCACGGTGAGGAATAGGACAGGTCAGTAGGTCGGTCAGGAAGTGTGGTACCAAGGCCACGGTGAGTAATAGGGCAGGTCAGTAGGTCGGTCAGGAAGTGTTTTACCAAAGCTACGGTGAGGAATAGGGAAGGTCAGTAGGTCAGTCAGGAAGTGTGGTACCAAGGCCACGGTGAAGAATAGGGCAGGTCAGTAGGTCGGTCAGGAAGTGTGGTACCAAGGCCACGGTGAGGAATAGGGCAGGTCAGTAGGTCGGTCAGGAAGTGTGGTACCAAGGCCATGGTGAGGAATAGGGCAGGTCAGCAGGTCAGTCAGGAAGTGTGGTAACAAGGCCATGGTGAGGAATAGGGCAGGTCAGTAGGTCTGTCAGGAATAGGGCAGGTCAGTAGGTCAGTCAGGAAGTGTGGTACCAAGGCCACGGTGAGGAATAGGGCAGGTCAGTAGGTCGGTCAGGAAGTGTGGTACCAAGGCCACGGTGAGGAATAGGGCAGGTCAGTAGGTCGGTCAGGAAGTTTGGTACCAAGGCCATGGTGAGGAATAGGGCAGGTCAGCAGGTCGGTCAGGAAGTGTTGTACCAAGGCCATGGTGAGGAATAGGGCAGGTCAGTAGGTTGGTCAGGAAGTGTGGTGCCAAGGTGAGGAATAGAGCAGGTCAGTCAGGAAGTGTGGTACCAAGGCCATGGTGAGGAATAGGGCAGGTCAGTAGGTCGGTCAGGAAGTGTGGTACCAAGGCCACGGTGAGGAATAGGGCAGGTCAGTAGGTCGGTCGGTACCAAGGCCACGGTGAGGAATAGGGCAGGTCAGTAGGTCAGTCAGGAAGTGTGGTACCAAGGACATGGTGAGGAATATGGCAGGTCAGCAGGTCAGTCAGGAAGTGTGGTACCAAGGCCATGGTGAGGAATAGGTTGGTCAGGAAGTGTGGTACCAAGGCCATGGTGAGGAATAGGTCGGTCAGGAAGTGTGGTACCAAGGCCATGGGTGAGGAATAGGGCAGATCAGTAGGTCGGTCAGGAAGTGTGGTACCAAGGCCACGGTGAGGAATAGGACAGGTCAGTAGGCCAGTCAGGAAGTGTGGTACCAAGGCCACGGTGAGGAATAGGACAGGTCAGTAGGTCAGTCAGGAAGTGTGGTACTAAGGCCATGGTGAGGAATAGGGCAGGTCAGTAGGTCGGTCAGGAAGTGTGGTACCAAGGCCACGGTGAGGAATAGGGCAGCTCAGTAGGTCGGTCAGGAAGTGTGGTACCAAGGTCACGGTGAGGAATAGGACAGGTCAGTAGGTCGGTCAGGAAGTGTGGTATCAAGGCCATGGTGAGGAATAGGTCGGTCAGGAAGTGTGGTACCAAGGCCACGGTAAGGAATAGGGCAGATCAGTAGGTCGGTCAGGAAGTGTGGTACCAAGGCCACGATGAGGAATAGGACAGGTCGGTAGGTCGGTCAGGAAGTGTGGTACCAAGGCCATGGTGAGGAATAGGGCAGGTCAGTAGGTCGGTCAGGAAGTGTGGTATCAAGGCCACGGTGAGGAATAGGTCGGTCAGGAAGTGTGGTACCAAGGCCATGGGTGAGGAATAGGGCAGATCAGTAGGTCGGTCAGGAAGTGTGGTGCCAAGGCCATGGTGAGGAATAGATCGGTCAGGAAGTGTGGTACCAAGGCCATGGGTGAGGAATATGGCAGATCAGTAGGTCGGTCAGGAAGTGTGGTACCAAGGCCACGGTGAGGAATAGGACAGGTCAGTAGGTCAGTCAGGAAGTGTGGTACCAAGGCCCCACGGGTGAGGAATAGGACAAGTCAGTAGGTCGGTCAGGAAGTGTGGTACCAAGGCCATGGTGAGGAATAGATCGGTCAGGAAGTGTGGTACCAAGGCCATGGGTGAGGAATAGGGCAGATCAGTAGGTCAGTCAGGAAGTGTGGTACCAAGGCCACGGTGAGGAATAGGACAGGTCAGTAGGTCAGTCAGGAAGTGTGGTACCAAGGCCACGGGTGAGGAATAGGACAAGTCAGTAGGTCGGTCAGGAAGTGTGGTACCAAGGAGATGGTGAGGAATAGATCGGTCAGGAAGTGTGGTACCAAGGCCATGGGTGAGGAATAGGGCAGATCAGTAGGTCGGTCAGGAAGTGTGGTGCCAAGGCCATGGTGAGGAATAGATCGGTCAGGAAGTGTGGTACCAAGGCCATGGGTGAGGAATATGGCAGATCAGTAGGTCGGTCAGGAAGTGTGGTACCAAGGCCACGGTGAGGAATAGGACAGGTCAGTAGGTCAGTCAGGAAGTGTGGTACCAAGGCCCCACGGGTGAGGAATAGGACAAGTCAGTAGGTCGGTCAGGAAGTGTGGTACCAAGGCCATGGTGAGGAATAGATCGGTCAGGAAGTGTGGTACCAAGGCCATGGGTGAGGAATAGGGCAGATCAGTAGGTCAGTCAGGAAGTGTGGTACCAAGGCCACGGTGAGGAATAGGACAGGTCAGTAGGTCAGTCAGGAAGTGTGGTACCAAGGCCACGGGTGAGGAATAGGACAAGTCAGTAGGTCGGTCAGGAAGTGTGGTACCAAGGAGATGGTGAGGAATAGATCGGTCAGGAAGTGTGGTACCAAGGCCATGGGTGAGGAATAGGGCAGATCAGTAGGTCGGTCAGGAAGTGTGGTACCAAGGCCACGGTGAGGAATAGGGCAGGTCAGTAGGTCAGTCAGGAAGTGTGGTACCAAGGCCACGGTGAGGAATAGGGCAGGTCAGTAGGTCAGTCAGGAAGTGTGGTACCAAGGACATGGTGAGGAATAGGGCAGGTCAGCAGGTCAGTCAGGATGTGTGGTACCAAGGCCATGGTGAGGAATAGGTTGGTCAGGAAGTGTGGTACCAAGGCCATGGTGAGGAATAGGGCAGGTCAGCAGGTCAGTCAGGATGTGTGGTACCAAGGCCATGGTGAGGAATAGGTTGGTCAGGAAGTGTGGTACCAAGGCCATGGTGAGGAATAGGGCAGGTCAGTAGGTCAGTCAGGAAGTGTGGTACCAAGGCCACGGTGAGGAATAGGGCAGGTCAGCAGGTCAGTCAGGATGTGTGGTACCAAGGCCATGGTGAGGAATAGGTTGGTCAGGAAGTGTGGTACCAAGGCCATGGTGAGGAATAGGTCGGTCAGGAAGTGTGGTACCAAGGCCATGGGTGAGGAATAGGGCAGATCAGTAGGTCGGTCAGGAAGTGTGGTACCAAGGCCACGGTGAGGAATAGGACAGGTCAGTAGGCCAGTCAGGAAGTGTGGTACCAAGGCCACGGTGAGGAATAGGACAGGTCAGTAGGTCAGTCAGGAAGTGTGGTACTAAGGCCATGGTGAGGAATAGGTCAGGTCAGTAGGTCGGTCAGGAAGTGTGGTACCAAGGCCACGGTGAGGAATAGGGCAGCTCAGTAGGTCGGTCAGGAAGTGTGGTACCAAGGCCACGGTGAGGAATAGGACAGGTCAGTAGGTCGGTCAGGAAGTGTGGTATCAAGGCCATGGTGAGGAATAGGTCGGTCAGGAAGTGTGGTACCAAGGCCACGGTAAGGAATAGGGCAGATCAGTAGGTCGGTCAGGAAGTGTGGTACCAAGGCCACGATGAGGAATAGGACAGGTCAGTAGGTCGGTCAGGAAGTGTGGTACCAAGGCCATGGTGAGGAATAGGGCAGGTCAGTAGGTCGGTCAGGAAGTGTGGTATCAAGGCCACGGTGAGGAATAGGTCGGTCAGGAAGTGTGGTACCAAGGCCATGGGTGAGGAATAGGGCAGATCAGTAGGTCGGTCAGGAAGTGTGGTGCCAAGGCCATGGTGAGGAATAGATCGGTCAGAAAGTGTGGTACCAAGGCCATGGGTGAGGAATATGGCAGATCAGTAGGTCGGTCAGGAAGTGTGGTACCAAGGCCACGGTGAGGAATAGGACAGGTCAGTAGGTCAGTCAGGAAGTGTGGTACCAAGGCCCCACGGGTGAGGAATAGGACAAGTCAGTAGGTCGGTCAGGAAGTGTGGTACCAAGGCCATGGTGAGGAATAGATTGGTCAGGAAGTGTGGTACCAAGGCCATGGGTGAGGAATAGGGCAGATCAGTAGGTCGGTCAGGAAGTGTGGTACCAAGGCCACGGTGAGGAATAGGACAGGTCAGTAGGTCAGTCAGGAAGTGTGGTACCAAGGCCACGGGTGAGGAATAGGACAGGTCAGTAGGTCGGTCAGGAAGTGTGGTACCAAGGACATGGTGAGGAATAGATCGGTCAGGAAGTGTGGTACCAAGGCCATGGGTGAGGAATAGGGCAGATCAGTAGGTTGGTCAGGAAGTGTGGTACCAAGGCCACGGTGAGGAATAGGGCAGGTCAGTAGGTCAGTCAGGAAGTGTGGTACCAAGGCCACGGTGAGGAATAGGGCAGGTCAGTAGTTCGGTCAGGAAGTGTGGTACCAAGGCCACGGTGAGGAATAGGACAGGTCAGTAGGTCAGTCAGGAATTTTGGTACCAAGGCCACGGGTGAGGAATAGGACAAGTCAGTAGGTTGGTCAGGAAGTGTGGTACCAAGGCCACGGGTGAGGAATAGGACAGGTCAGTAGGTCAGTCAGGAAGTGTGGTACCAAGGCCACAGTGAGGAATAGGACAGGTCAGTAGGTCGGTCAGGAAGTGTGGTACCAAGGCCACGGTGAGGAATAGGGCAGGTCAGTAGGTCGGTCAGGAAGTGTGGTACCAAGGCCAAGGTGAGGAATAGAGCAGGTCAGTCAGGAAGTGTTGTACCAAGGCCACGGTGAGGAATTGGACAGGTAAGTAGGTCGGTCAGGAAGTGTGGTACCAAGGCCACGGTGAGGAATAGGACAGGTCAGTAGGTCGGTCAGAAAGTGTGGTACCTAGGCCACGGTGAGGAATAGGACAGGTCAGTAGGTCGGTCAGAAAGTGTGGTACCAAGGCCACTGTGAGGAATAGGACAGGTCAGTAGGTCGGTCAGGAAGTGTGGTACTAAGGCCATGGTGAGGAATAGGGCAGGTCAGTAGGTCGGTCAGGAAGTGTGGTACCAAGGCCACTTTAGGAATAGGGCAGGTCAGTAGGTCGGTCAGGAAGTGTGGTACCAAGGCCAAGGGTGAGGAATAGGACAAGTCAGTAGGTCGGTCAGGAAGTGTGGTACCAAGGCCATGGTGAGGAATAGATCGGTCAGGAAGTGTGGTACCAAGGCCATGGGTGAGGAATAGGGCAGATCAGTAGGTCGGTCAGGAAGTGTGGTACCAAGGCCACGGTGAGGAATAGGACAGGTCAGTAGGTCAGTCAGGAAGTGTGGTACCAAGGCAACAGTGAGGAATAGGACAGGTGAGTAGATCGGTCAGGAAGTGTGGTACCAAGGCCACGGTGAGGAATAGGGCAGGTCAGTAGGTTGGTCAGGAAGTGTGGTACCAAGGCCAAGGTGAGGAATAGAGCAGGTCAGTAGGTCAGTCAGGAAGTGTACTAAGGCCACGGTGAGGAATTGGACAGGTAAGTAGGTCGGTCAGGAAGTGTTGTATCAAGGCCACGGTGAGGAATAGGACAGGTCAGTAGGTCGGTCAGAAAGTGTGGTACCAAGGCCACGGTGAGGAATAGGACAGGTCAGTAGGTCGGTCAGGAAGTGTGGTACCAAGGCCACAGTGAGGAATAGGTTAGGTCAGTAGGTCGGTCAGAAAGTGTGGTACCAAGGCCACGGTGAGGAATAGGACAGGTCAGTAGGTCGGTCAGAAAGTGTGGTACCAAGGCCACTTTAGGAATAGGGCAGGTCAGTAGGTCGGTCAGGAAGTGTGGTACCAAGGCCACGGTGAGGAATAGGGCAGGTCAGTAGGTCGGTCAGGACGTGTGGTACCAAGGCCACGGTGAGGAATAGGGCGGGTCAGTAGGTCAGTCAGGAAGTGTGGTACTAAGGCCATGATGAGGAATAGGGCAGGTCAGTAGGTCAGTCAGGAAGTGTGGTACCAAGGCCACGATGAGGAATAGGGCAGGTCAGTAGGTCAGTCAGGAAGTGTGGTACCAAGGACATGGTGAGGAATAGGGCAGGTCAGCAGGTCAGTCAGGAAGTGTGGTACCAAGGCCATGGTGAGGAATAGGTTGGTCAGGAAGTGTGGTACCAAGGCCATGGTGAGGAATAGGTCGGTCAGGAAGTGTGGTACCAAGGCCATGGGTGAGGAATAGGGCAGATCAGTAGGTCGGTCAGGAAGTGTGGTGCCAAGGCCATGGTGAGGAATAGATCGGTCAGGAAGTGTGATACCAAGGCCATGGGTGAGGAATAGGGCAGATCAGTAGGTCGGTCAGGAAGTGTGGTACCAAGGCCACGGTGAGGAATAGGACAAGTCAGTAGGTCGGTCAGGAAGTGTGGTACCAAGGCCATGGTGAGGAATAGATCGGTCAGGAAGTGTGGTACCAAGGCCATGGGTGAGGAATAGGGCAGATCAGTAGGTCGGTCAGGAAGTGTGGTACCAAGGCCACGTTGAGGAATAGGACAGGTCAGTAGGTCAGTCAGGAAGTGTGGTACCAAGGCCACGGGTGAGGAATAGGACAAGTCAGTAGGTCGGTCAGGAAGTGTGGTACCAAGGCCACGGTGAGGAATAGGACAGGTCAGTAGGTCAGTCAGGAAGTGTGTTACTAAGGCCATGGTGAGGAATAGGGCAGGTCAGTAGGTCGGTCAGGAAGTGTGGTACCAAGGCCACAGTGAGGAATAGGACAGGTCAGTAGGTCGGTCAGGAAGTGTGGTACCAAGGCCACGGTGAGGAATAGGGCAGGTCAGTAGGTTGGTCAGGAAGTGTGGTACCAAGGCCAAGGTGAGGAATAGAGCAGGTCAGTAGGTCAGTCAGGAAGTGTTGTACTAAGGCCACGGTGAGGAATTGGACAGGTAAGTAGGTCGGTCAGGAAGTGTTGTACCAAGGCCACGGTGAGGAATAGGACAGGTCAGTAGGTCGGTCAGAAAGTGTGGTACCAAGGCCACGGTGAGGAATAGGACAGGTCAGTAGGTCGGTCAGGAAGTGTGGTACCAAGGCCACAGTGAGGAATAGGTTAGGTCAGTAGGTCGGTCAGAAAGTGTGGTACCAAGGCCACTGTGAGGAATAGGACAGGTCAGTAGGTCGGTCAGGAAGTGTGGTACTAAGGCCACGGTGAGGAATAGGGCAGGTCAGCAGGTCAGTCAGGAAGTGTGGTACCAAGGCCATGGTGATGAATAGGGCAGGTTAGCAGGTCAGTCAGGAAGTGTGGTATCAAGGCCATGGTGAGGAGTAGGGCAGGTCAGTAGATTGTTCAGGAATCCTCCTGTGTCTCTGGAAAGGGAGCATTTCACCACGAGACTGTAGTAAACGTGACTCTGTCTGGTAGAGAGAAAGGCTGTCTTTGTGTGGGTGCTGTATCCAGCTGGATCCTGATGGGGTCTTGTGACCTGATAGTAATGGGTGATGTGATGACAGACCATGTGTCGTGTATTAGTGCTGTATGATATTCTAAATATTCTAGTCCTCTACGTCAGAGGTTCTCTACTTCAGAGGTTCTCTACGTCAGAGGTACTGTTCTCTAACGACCCACATGAGAAATGTACTGTCCTCCAACGACCCAAATTAAGAATAAATAGTATGTGATTATACATTTTAACTCATAGCTCACGGCCCACCTCTCACATTCTCAGGGCCGACTTTGGGTCCCAAACCATAGTTTAAGAAACCTTGGTCTACATGGACCACAGGACCTCTCCTAGCTCGAGGCTTTCTCCTGGGGTCAAAGATAGTTGGAGAGTACTTGCATGACCCCTAATAATTTAGTCTCTTCTCTATTTCAACTGGTTCGACCATTGAGTTGACAGCAGCAGTCAGTCAGTCAGTTAGTAGCATTAGACCAGCAGCAGTAGGTCAGTAGCATTAGACCAGCAGCAGTCAGTCAGTCAGTAGCATTAGACCAGCAGCAGTTAGTAGGATTAGACCAGCAGCATTCAGTCAGTTAGTACCATTAGACCAGCAGCAGTCAGTCAGTAGCATTAGACCAGCAGCAGTCAGTCAGTAGCATTAGACCAGCAGCAGTCATTCAGTAGCATTAGACCAGCAGCAGTCAGTAGCATTAGACCAGCAGCAGCAGTCAGTCAGTCAGTAGCATTAGACCAGCAGCATTCAGTCAGTTAGTAGCATTAGACCAGCAGCAGTCAGTCAGTAGCATTAGACCATCAGCAGTCAGTCAGTAGCATTAGACCTGCAGCAGTCAGTTAGTAGCATTAGACCTGCAGCAGTCAGTTAGTAGCATTAGACCTGCAGCAGTCAGTCAGTAGCATTAGACCAGCAGCAGTCAGTTAGTAGCATTAGACCAGCAGCAGTCAGTCAGTCAGTAGCATTAGACCAGCAGCAGTCAGTAGCATTAGACCAGCAGCAGTCAGTTAGTAGCATTAGACCAGCAGCAGTTAGTAGCATTAGACCAGCAGCAGTCAGTCAGTAGCATTAGACCAGCAGCAGTCAGTTAGTAGCATTAGACCAGCAGCAGTCAGTCAGTAGCATTAGACCAGCAGCAGTCAGTCAGTAGCATTAGACCAGCAGCAGTCAGTTAGTAGCATTAGACCAGCAGCAGTCAGTCAGTAGCAGTTAGTAGCATTAGACCAGCAGCAGTCAGTTAGTAGCATTAGACCAGCAGCAGTTAGTAGCATTAGACCAGCAGCAGTCAGTCAGTAGCATTAGACCAGCAGCAGTCAGTCAGTAGCATTAGACCAGCAGCAGTCAGTCAGTCAGTAGCATTAGACCATTAGCAGTTAGTAGCGTTAGACCAGCAGCAGTCAGTCAGTCAGTAGCATTAGACCAGCAGCAGTCAGTCAGTCAGTAGCATTAGCAGTTAGTAGCGTTAGACCAGCAGCAGTCAGTCAGTCAGTAGCATTAGACCAGCAGCAGTCAGTCAGTAGCATTACACTTCCGGCTCCGACAGAGATGGCCTCCTCGCTTCGCGTTCCTAGGAAACTATGCAGTTTTTGTTTTTTTTACGTGTTATTTCTTACATTGGTACCCCAGGTCATCTTAGGTTTCATTACATACAGTCGAGAAGAACTACTGAATATGAGAGCAACGTCAACTCACCATCAGTACGACCAGGAATATGACTTTCCCAAAGCGGATCCTGTGTTCTGCCTTTCACCCAGGACAACGGAATGGATCCCAGCCTGCCACCCAAAACAAAGACGTCGTAAAAGAGGGAAACGTAACGGTCTTCTGGTCAGGCTCCGGGGACGGGTACATCGCGCACCACTCCCTAGCATACTACTCACCAATGTCCAGTCTCTTGACAACAAGGTTGATGAAATCCGAGCAAGGGTATCGTTCCAGAGAGACATCAGAGACTGTAGCGTTCTTTGCTTCACGGAAACATGGCTCACTCGAGAGACGCTAACGGAATCGGTGCAGCCAGCTGGTTTCTTCACGCATCGTGCCGACAGAAACAAACATCTTTCTGGTAAGAAGAGGGGCGGGGGTGTATGCCTTATGATTAACGAGACGTGGTGTGGCCACAACAATATACAGGAACTCAAGTCCTTCTGTTTACCTAATTTAGAATTCCTCACAATCAAATGTCGACCGCATTATCTACCAAGGGAATTGTCTTCAATTATAATCACAGTCGTATATATTCCCCCCCAAGCAGACACATCTTTGGCTCTGAACTAACTTTATTTGACTCTATGTCTAACTTTATTTGACTCTATGTAAACTGGAAACCACATATCCTGAGGCTGCATTCATTGTAGCTGGGGATTTGAACAAGGCTAATCTGAAAACAAGACTACCCAATTTGTATCAGCATATCGACTGCGCAACCAGGGCTGGTAAAACCTTGGATCATTGCTATTCTAACTTCCGCGACGCATATTTTTTATTTATTTTATTTTTATTTCACCTTTATTTAACCAGGTAGGCTAGTTGAGAACACCTTTATTTAACCAGGTAGGCCAGTTGAGAACAAGTTCTCATTTGCAACTGCGACCTGGCCAAGATAAAGCATAGCAGTGTGAACAGACAACAACACAGAGTTACACATGGAGTGAACAATTAACAAGTCAATAACACAGTATAAAAAAAGGAGAGTCTATATCATATACATTGTGTGCAAAAGGCATGAGGAGGTAGGCGAATAATTACAATTTTGCAGATTAACACTGGAGTGATAAATGATCAGATGGTCATGTACAGGTAGAGATATTGGTGTGCAAAAGAGCAGAAAAGTAAATAAATAAAAACAGTATGGGGATGAGGTAGGTAAAAATGGGTGGGCTATTTACCGATAGACTATGTACAGCTGCAGCGATCGGTTAGCTGCTCAGATAGCAGATGTTTGAAGTTGGTGAGGGAGATAAAAGTCTCCAACTTCAGCGATTTTTGCAATTCGTTCCAGTCACAGGCAGCAGAGAACCGGAACGAAAGGCGGCCAAATGAGGTGTTGGCTTTAGGGATGATCAGTGAGATACACCTGCTGGAGCGCGTGTTACGGGTGGGTGTTGCCATCGTGACCAGTGAACTGAGATAAGGCGGAGCTTTACCTAGCATGGACTTGTAGATGACCTGGAGCCAGTAGGTCTGGCGACGAATATGTAGCGAGGGCCAGCCGACTAGAGCATACAGGTCGCAGTGGTGGGTGGTATAAGGTGCTTTAGTGACAAAACGGAAGGCACTGTGATAAACTGCATCCAGTTTGCTGAGTAGAGTGTTGGAAGCAATTTTGTAGATGACATCGCCGAAGTCGAGGATTGGTAGGATAGTCAGTTTTACTAAGTTTGGCGGCGTGAGTGAAGGAGGCTTTGTTGCGGAATAGAAAGCCGACTCTAGATTTGATTTTCGATTGGAGATGTTTGATATGAGTCTGGAAGGAGAGTTTACAGTCTAGCCAGACACCTAGGTACTTATAGATGTCCACATATTCAAGGTCGGAACCATCCAGGGTGGTGATGCTAGTCAGGTGTGCGGGTGCAGGCAGCGAACGGTTGAAAAGCATGCATTTGGTTTTACTAGCGTTTAAGAGCAGTTGGAGGCCACGGAAGGAGTGTTGTATGGCATTGAAGCTCGTTTAGAGGTTAGATAGCACAGTGTCCAAGGACGGGCCGGAAGTATATAGAATGCTGTCGTCTGCGTAGAGGTGGATCAGGGAATCGCCCGCAACAAGAGCAACATCATTGATATATACAGAGAAAAGAGTCGGCCCGAGAATTGAACCCTGTGGCAACCCATAGAGAATGCCAGAGGACCGGACAGCATGCCCTCCGATTTGACACACTGAACTCTGTCTGCAAAGTAGTTGGTGAACCAGGCAAGGCAGTCGTCAGAAAAGGGTCCAGGTTTTGCAGCTCTTTCAGAACATCTGCTATCTGGATTTGGGTAAAGGAGAACCTGGAGAGGCTTGGGCGAGTAGCTGCGGGGGGGGCGGAGCTGTTGGCCGAGGTTGGAGTAGCCAGGCGGAAGGCATGGCCAGCCGTTGAGAAATGCTTGTTGAAGTTTTCGATAATCATGGATTTGTCGGTGGTGACCGTGTTACCTAGCCTCAGTGCAGTGGGCAGCTGGGAGGAGGTGCTCTTGTTCTCCATGGACTTCACAGTGTCCCAGAACTTTTTGGAGTTGGAGCTACAGGATGCAAATTTCTGCCCGAAGAAGCTGGCCTTAGCTTTCCTGACTGACTGCGTGTATTGGTTCCTGACTTCCCTGAACAGTTGCATATCGCGGGGACTATTCGATGCTATTGCAGTTCGCCACAGGATGTTTTTGTGCTGGTCGAGGGCAGTCAGGTCTGGAGTGAACCAAGGGCTATATCTGTTCTTAGTTCTGCATTTTTTGAACGGAGCATGCTTATCTAAAATGGTGAGAAAGTTACTTTTAAAGAATGACCAGGCATCCTCAACTGACGGGATGAGGTCAATGTCCTTCCAGGATACCCGGGCCAGGTCGATTAGAAAGGCCTGCTCACAGAAGTGTTTTAGGGAGCGTTTGACAGTGATGAGGGGTGGTCGTTTGACTGCGGCTCCATAGCGGATACAGGCAATGAGGCAGTGATCGCTGAGATCCTGGTTGAAGACAGCGGAGGTGTATTTGGAGGGCCAGTTGGTCAGGATGACGTCTATGAGGTTGCCCTTGTTTACAGATTTAGGGTTGTACCTGGTGGGTTCCTTGATGATTTGTGTGAGATTGAGGGCATCTAGCTTAGATTGTAGGACTGCCGGGGTGTTAAGCATATCCCAGTTTAGGTCACCTAACAGAACAAACTCTGAAGCTAGATGGGGGGCGATCAATTCACAAATGGTGTCCAGGGCACAGCTGGGAGCTGAGGGCGGTCGGTAGCAGGCGGCAACAGTGAGAGACTTATTTCTGGAGAGAGTCATTTTTAAAATTAGTAGTTCGAACTGTTTGGGTATGAACCTGGAAAGTATGACATTACTTTGCAGGCTATCTCTGCAGTAAACTGCAACTCCTCCCCCTTTGGCAGTTCTATCTTGACGGAAAATGTTATAGTTGGGTATGGAAATGGAAATTGGAAGGCCAATTTTTGGTGGCCTTCCTGAGCCAGGATTCAGACACGGCAAGGACATCAGGGTTAGCAGAGTGTGCTAAAGCAGTGAGTAAAACAAACTTAGGGAGGAGGCTTCTGATGTTGACATGCATGAAACCAAGGCTTTTTCGATCACAGAAGTCAACAAATGAGGGTGCCTGGGGACATGCATGGCCTGGGTTTACCTCCTATAAGGCACTCCCCCGCCATCCTTTCGGAAAAGCTGACCACGAGTCCATTTTGTTGCTCCCTGCCTACAGACAGAAGCTAAAACAAGAAGCTCCCGCGCTCAGGTCTGTTCAACGCTGGTCCGACCAATCTGATTCCACGCTTCAAGACTGCTTCGATCACACGGATTGGAATATGTTACGCACTGCGTCCAACAACAACATTGACGAATACGCTGATTCGGTGAGCGAGTTCTTTAGAAAGTGCATTGAAGATGTCGTTCCCATAGCAACGATTAAACATTCCCAAACCAGAAACCGTGGATTGATGGCAGCATTTGCGTGAATCTGAAAGCTCGAACCACTGCTTTTAACCAGGGCAAGGTGACCGGAAACATGACCGAATACAAACAGTGTAGCTATTCCCACTGCAAGGCAATTAAACAAGCTAAGCATCAGTATAGAGACAAAGTAGAGTCGCAATTCAACGGCTCAGACACAAGAGGTATGTGGCAGGGTCTACAGTCAATCACGGATTACAAAAAGAAAACCAGCCCCGTCACGGACCAGGATGCCTTGCTCCCAGGCAGACCAAATAACTTTTTTGCCCGCTTTGAGGACAATACAGTGCCACTGACACGGCCCGCAACCAAAACATGCGGACTCTCCTTCACTGCAGCCGACGTAAGTAAAACTTTTAAACGTGTTAACCCTCGCAAGGCTGCAGGCCCAGAAGGCATCCCCAGCCGCGCCCTCAGAGCATGGGCAGACCAGCTGGCTGGTGTGTTTACGGACATATTCAATCAATCCGTATCCCAGTCTGCTGTTCCCACATGCTTCAAGAGGGCCACCACTGTTCCTGTTCCCAAGAAAGCTAAGGTAACTGAGCTAAACGACTACCGCCCCGTAGCACTCACTTCCGTCATCATGAAGTGCTTTGAGAGACTAGTCAAGGATCATATCACCTCCACCCTACCTGACACCCTAGACCCACTCCAATTTGCTTACCGCCCAAATAGGTCCACAGACGATGCAATCTCAACCACACTGCACACTGCCCTAACCCATCTGGACAAGAGGAATACCTATGTGAGAATGCTGTTCATCGACTACAGCTCAGCATTTAACACCATAGTACCCTCCAAACTCGTCATGAAGCTCAAGACCCTGGGTCTCGACCCTGCCCTGTGCAACTGGGTATTGGACTTCCTGACGGGCCGCCCCCAGGTGGTGAGGGTAGGTAACAACATCTCCACCACGCTGATCCTCAACACTGGGGCCCCACAAGGGTGCGTTCTGAGCCCTCTCCTGTACTCCCTGTTCACCCACGACTGTGTGGCCATGCACGCCTCCAACTCAATCATCAAGTTTGCGGACGACACTACAGTGGTAGGCTTGATTACCAACAACGACGAGACGACCTACAGGGAGGAGGTGAGGGCCCTCGGAGTGTGGTGTCAGGAAAATAACCTCACACTCAACATCACCAAAACTAAGGAGATGATTGTGGACTTCAGGAAACAGCAGAGGGAGCACCCCCCTATCCACATCGATGGGACAGTAGTGGAGAGGATAGTAAGTTAAGTTCCTCGGCGTACACATCACAGACAAACTGAATTGGTCCACCCACACAGACAGCATCGTGAAGAAGGCGCAGCAGCGCCTCTTCAACCTCAGGAGGCTAAAGAAATTTGGCTTGTCACCAAAAGCACTCACAAACTTCTACAGATGCACAATCGAGAGCATCCTGTCGGGCTGTATCACCGCCTGGTATGGCAACTGCTCCGCCCACAACCGTAAGGCTCTCCAGAGGGTAGTGAGGTCTGCACAACGCATCACCGGGGGCAAACTACCTGCCCTCCAGGACACCTACACCACCCGATGTCACAGGAAGGCCATAAAGATCATCAAGGACAACAACAACCCGAGCCACTGCCTGTTCACCCCGTTATCATCCAGAAGGCGAGGTCAGTACAGGTGCATCAAAGCAGCAACCGAGAGACTGAAAAACAGCTTCTATCTCAAGACCATCAGATGGTTAAACAGCCAGCACTAACATTGAGTGGCTGCTGCCAACACACTGACTCAACTCCAGCAACTTTAATAATGGGAATTGATGGAAATGTATGTAAAATATATCACTAGCCACTTTAAACAATGCTACTTAATATAATGTTTACACACCCTACATTATTCATTTCATATGTATATGTATATTCTGTACTCTATATCATCTACTGCATCTTTATGTAATACGTGTATCACTAGCCACTTTAAACAATGCTACTTAATATAATGTTTACATACCCTACATTACTCAGCTCATATGTATATGTATATACTGGTCTCTATATCATCTACTGCATCTTTATGTAATACATATATCACTAGCCACTTTAAACTATGCCACTTTGTTTACATACCCTACATTACTATCTCATATGTATATACTGTACTCTATACCATCTACTGCATCTTGCCTATGCCGTTCTGTACCATCACTTATTCATATATCTTTATGTACATATTCTTTATCCCTTTACACTTGTGTGTATAAGGTAGTAGTTTTTCAATTGTTAGGTTAGATTACTCGTTGGTTATTACTGCATTGTCGGAACTAGAAGCACAAGCATTTCGCTACACTCGCATTAACATCTGCTAACCATGTGTATGTGACAAATACATTTGATTTGAACTACAGGAAACGTATGATCTCTGTAATTGCAAACAAAGGTTTCTGTACCAAATATTAAGTTCTGCTTTTCTGATGTATAAAATGCTAATTAATTACTTAAAAATCGTACAATGTGATTTTCTGGATTTTTGTTTTAGATTCCGTCTCTCACAGTTGAAGTGTACCTATGATAAAAATTACAGACCTCTACATGCTTTGTAAGTAGGAAAACCTGCAAAATCTGCAGTGTATCAAATACTTGTTCTCCCCACTGTATATAAAATATCCCCATTGTCGAGTAAAGGCATAAATGTAGCTGACACTAGCCTCCTAACTTCAAAAGAAAAACAGGCCTTATTCCTAAAATAAAATCCCAATTTCAGGTTCAATTTTTTTGTAAATTGTTGAATATGCAATTTAAAAGAGAGGGCGTCATCAATTAAAATTCCAAGATATTTCTATGAGGTTACAACCTCAATCTCCTTGCCCTGACAGGTAGTAATAGGTGAAAGGTTCAGAGGTCTATTTCTTGCATTAGAAAACACCATTAGATTAGTTTTGTCAGCATTGAGGATAGGCTTCAATTGACACAAGGTATGTTGAACAGTATAAAAAGCAGTTTGCATGTTCTGGAAAGCTTTTGTAAGAGACGAGGCACAACAATAAATAACAGTATCATCAGTATAAAAATGAAGTTGTGCATTTTACATTTTTGTCTAAATCATTTAAATAAATAGTGAATAAGAGAGGACCAAGTACAGAGCCTTGGGGCACACCATTCAAGACAGACAATTTAACAGACATAAGCCCATCAAATTGAGTGCACTGAGTTCTATCAGACCGATAGTTAGCAAACCATGCAACTGCATGCTCCGAAAGACCTACACTCGACAATCTCTGCCTTAGTATAGCATGATCAACTGTATCAAAAGCCTTAGAGAGATCAATAAAAAGTGAGACACAGTGCTGTTTTTGTCAATGGCTTCAGTGATATCATTTAAAACCTTCATGGCTGCTGTAATTGTGCAATGCTTCTTCCTGAAGCCCGATTTGTACATTGATAAAATAGAGTTAGTAAATAAAAACTATTTTAGCTGTTCACTTACAAGGGTTTCAAGTATTTTCACCAGGGGGGACAGCTTTGAGATTGGCCTATAATTATTTACAAGAGTTGGATCCCCACCTTTTAAAAGTGGTAGGACAAATTATGATTTCCAGATCTTTGGAATTTCATTACAATCCAGGGTTAGATTGAACAGAGATGTAAGTGGTTCAGCTATGAAATCAGCTGCCAGATTCATTTAAAACCATTAGACTTTGGTAGTGACACAAATTCGTACTGTTCACATCATGCCACAAATACATTGGTACTTGGACGAGTGGACCAAGTGAAAAAGAGCGAGTTCCTGCAGACAAAATGTCAAATGGACAGGAGAGCACATTGTCAAATGTACTCACCCAGCGACAATGTTCGTTTTCTCCAGAGTTCAGTAAAGTCAGTGCACAAAGCAATACCATGAAAACTGGCCAACGAAGGTAAGGGGAGAGAGAGACAGCGTGTATGTACTGCTACTACCACCGCTACTGATACTACTACTGCTAATAATACTACTACTGCTACTACCACCGCTACTACTACTACTACCACCGCTACTACTACTACTGCTATTATTACAATCATTCAGCAGATGTCACAAAGCACTTATACAGAAACCCAGCCTAAACCACTAAAGAGCCAGCAATGCAGATGTAGGAAAAACTCCCTAGAAAGGCAGGAACCTAGGAAGAAACCTAGAGAGGAACCAGGCTCTGAGGGGTGGCCAGTCCTCTTCTGGCTGTGCCGGGAGGAGATTATAGGAGTACATGGTCATTAAGGCCAGATTGTTCTTCAAAATGTTCAAATTTTCATAGATGATCAGCAAGGTCAAATAATAATCAAAGTGGTTGTAGAGAGTGCAACAGGTCAGCACATCAGGAGTAAATGTCAGTTGGCTTTTCATAGCCGATCATTCAGAGGTCGAGACAGCAGGCGCGGTAGAGAGGACTCACCCTGTGTGCAATAATTGTGTTCAAAATGATTTTTTAATGACTATCTCATCTCTGTACCCAGCACATATACAATTATCTGAACGGTCCCTCAGTCAAGCAATGAATTTCAAACTGAGATTTTCCAACACAGATTCAACCACAAAGACCAGGGATGTTTTCTCACAAAGAAGGGCACCTATTGGTAGATGGATAAAAATAATAAAAAAAGCAGACACTGAATATCCCTTTGAGCATGGTGAAGTAATTAATTACAAGTTGGATGGTTTATCAATATACCCAGTCACTACAAAGATACAGGCATGCTTCCTAACTCAGTTGCCGGAGAGGAAGGCTCAGAGATTTCACCATGAGGCCAATGTTGACTTTAATGGCTGTTATAGACAACTGAGGATGGATTAACAACATTGTAGTTAACCTAAATAACAAAGTGAAAAGAAGGAGACCTGTACAGAATATAACTATTCCAAAACATAGATCCGGTTTGCAACAAGGCACTAAAGTAATACTGAAGAAAAAAAACGCAAAGCAATTCATTTTTTTGTCCTGAATACAAAGTGTAATTTTTGGGGAAAATCCAACAACACATGACTGAGTACCACTCTCCATATTTTCAAACATAGTGGTGGCTTCCTCATGTTATGGGGGTATGCTTGTAATCGTTAAGGAATGGGGAGTTTTTCAGCATAACAAATAAGCTGAGCACAGGTAACCTGGTTCAGTCTGCTTTCCACCAGACACTGGGAGAGGAATTCACCTTCAGCAGTACAATAAACTAAAACACAAGACCAAATATACACTGGAGTTGAGTTTTGACTTAAATCTACTGAAAATCTATGGCAAGACCTGAAAATGGTTGTCTAGCAATGATCAACAACCAATTTGACAGAGCTTGAAGAATTTTGAAAAGAATAATGGGCAAATGTTGCACAGTCCAGGTGTGGAAATCTCTTAGAGACTTACCCAGAAAGACTCACAGTTGTAACGGTGCTTCTACAAACTATTGACTCAGGGGTGTGATACTTATGCAAATTAGATACAGTGGGGCAAAAAAGTATTTAGTCAGCCACCAATTGTTTTTTTTTATTTTTTTATTTTACCTTTATTTAACCAGGCAAGTCAGTTAAGAACAAATTCTTATTTTCAATGACGGCCTGGGAACAGTGGGTTAACTGCCTGTTCAGGGGCAGAACGACAGATTTGTACCTTGTCAGCTCGGGGGTTTGAACTCAGCAAGTTCTCCCACTTAAAAAGATGAGAGAGGCCTGTAATTTTCATCATATGTACTCTTCAACTATGACAGACAAAATGAGAAGGAAGAAAATCACATTGTAGGATTTGTTATGAATTTATTTGCAAATTATGGTGGAAAGTAAGTATTTGGTCAATAACAAAAGTTTATCTCAATACTTTGTTATATACCCTTTGTTGGCAATGACAGAGGTCAAACGTTTTCTGTAAGTCTTCACAAGGTTTTCACACACTGTTGCTGGTATTTTGGCCCATTCCTCCACGCAGATCTTCTCTAGAGCAGTGATGTTTTGAGGCTGTTGCTGAGCAGCACGGACTTTCAACTCCCTCTAAAGATTTTCAGTGGGGTTGAGATCTGGAGACTGGCTAGGCCACTCCAGGACCTTGAAATGCTTCTTACGAAGCCACTCCTTCGTTGCCCGGGCAGTGTGTTTGGGATCATTGTCATGCTGAAAGACCCAGCCACGTTTCATCTTCAATGCCCTTGCTGATGGAAGGAGGTTTTCACTCAAAATCTCACGATACATGGCCCCATTCATTATTTCCTTTACACGGATCAGTCGTCCTGGTCCCTTTGCAGAAAAGCAGCCCCAAAGCATGATGTTTCCACCCCCATGCTTCACAGTAGGTATGGTGTTCTTTGGATGCAACTCAGCATTCTTTGTCCTCCAAACACGACGAGTTGAGTTTTTAACAAAAAGTTATATTTTGGTTTCATATGACATTCTCCCAATCTTCTTCTGGATCATCCAAATGCTCTCTAGCAAACTTCAGACGGACCTGGACATGTACTGGCTTAAGCAGGGGGACACGTCTGGCACTGCAGGATTTGACTCCCTGGAGGCGTAGTGTGTTACTGATGGTAGGCTTTGTTACTTTGGTCCCAGCTCTCTGCAGGTCATTCACTAGGTCCCCCCGTGTGGTTCTGGGATTTTTGCTCACCGTTCTTGTGATCATTTTGACCCCACGGGTTGAGATCTTGCGTGGAGCCCCAGATCGAGGGAGATTATCAGTGGTCTTGTAAGTCTTCCATTTCCTAATAATTGCTCCCACAGTTGATTTCTTCAAACCAAGCTGCTTACCTATTGCAGATTCAGTCTTCCCAGCCTGGTGCAGGTCTACAATTTTGTTTCTGGTGTCCTTTGACAGCTCTTTGGTCTTGGCCATAGTGGAGTTTGGAGTGTGACTGTTTGAGGTTGTGGACAGGTGTCTTTTATACTGATAACATTTCAAACAGGTGCCATTAATACAGGTAACGAGTGGAGGACAGAGGAGCCTCTTAAAGAAGAAGTTACAGGTCTGTGAGAGCCAGAAATCTTGCTTGTTTGTAGGTGACCAAATACTTATTTTCCACCATAATTTGCAAATAAATTCATTAAAAATCCTACAATGTGATTTTCTGGATTTTTTTTCTTCTAATTTTGTCTGTCATAGTTGAAGTGTACCTATAATGAATTACAGGCCTATCTCATCTTTTTAAGTGGGAGAACTTGCACAATTGGTGGCTGACTAAATACTTTTTTGTCCCACTGTATATCTAGTATTATAAACCAGGTAGTTTGGCTCCTGATTGGCTGAAAGCCTTGGTATATCAGACAATATACTATGGGTATGATGCTAATCTCTGTTTCATGTACAGAATCACATCGTGTCATGATGTAAATAAATGTAAACTTTCTACAATAGACTCCATAGTGGTATACTGTCGTTAAATGCTCTCGTTTTCTTCTGAATAAAAATGGTCCATCAATCTGTTCTATCCTGGGTAGCATTGACTCTAGCAGTCCCATTCATGAACAGTTCATGTTTCTGCTTTAGACCCACACGCCTCCCATCATCCTCTACTGACCTGTGTGTGTGTATCTTATTAACAGTAAATTGGAGGCAGGCTGGTTCATGTGACAGTGGGACCGGGAGGTTCAGGAATCTTAGTCACACTCTCCCCATCAAGACTCAATCTAATCTAGTTTTTAGTGATGAAGAATAACCCTGTTATAATCTAGTGGTTAGTTAGGAAGAACAACCCTGTTCTAATCTAGTGGTTAGTGAGGAAGAAATAACCCTGTTCTAATGTAGTGGTTAGTGAGGAAGAAATAACCCCGTTCTAATCTAGTGGTTAGTGATGAAGAAATAACCCTGTTCTAATGTAGTGGTTAGTGAGGAAGAAATAACCCCGTTCTAATCTAGTGGTTAGTGATGAAGAAATAACCCTGTTCTAATGTAGTGGTTAGTGAGGAAGAAATAACCCCGTTCTAATCTAGTGGTTAGTGATGAAGAAATAACCCTGTTCTAATCTAGTGGTTAGTGATGAAGAAATAACCTTGTTCTAATCTAGTGATTAGCGAGGACGAATAACCCTGTTCTTATCTAGTGGTTAGTGATGAAGAAATAACCCTGTTCTAATCTAGTGGTTAGTGATGAAGAAATAACCCTGTTCTAATCTAGTGGTTAGTGATGAAGAAATAACCTTGTTCTAATCTAGTGATTAGCGAGGACGAATAACCCTGTTCTTATCTAGTGGTTAGTGATGAAGAAATAACCCTGTTCTAATCTAGTGGTTAGTGAGGAAGAAATAACCCTGTTCTAATCTGTTAGTGAGGAAGAAATAACCCTGTTCTAATCTAGTGGTTAGTGATGAAGAAATAACCCTGTTCTAATCTAGTGGTTAGTGATGAAGAAATAACCCTGTTCTAATATAGTGGTTAGTGATGAAGAAATAACCCTGTTCTAATCTAGTGGTTAGTGAGGAGGAATAACCCTGTTCTAATCTGTTAGTGAGGACGAATAACCCTGTTCTAATCTAGTGTTTAGTGATGAAGAAATAACCCTGTTCTAATCTAGTGGTTAGTGATGAAGAAATAACCCTGTTCTAATATAGTTGTTAGTGATGAAGAAATAACCCTGTTCTAATATAGTGGTCAGTGATGAAGAAATAACCCTGTTCTAATCTAGTGGTTAGTGATGAAGAAATAACCTTGTTCTAATCTAGTGGTTAGTGATGAAGAAATAACCCTGTTCTAATCTAGTGGTTAGTGATGAAGAAATAACCTTGTTCTAATCTAGTGGTTAGTGATGAAGAAATAACCCTGTTCTAATCTAGTGGTTAGTGAGGAAGAATAACCCTGTTCTAATCTAGTGGTTAGTGAGGAAGAATAACCCTGTTCTAATCTAGTGGTTAGTGATGAAGAAATAACCCTGTTCTAATCTAGTGGTTAGTGATGAAGAAATAACCTTGTTCAAATCTGTTAGTGATGAAGAAATAACCCTGTTCTAATCTAGTGGTTAGTGATGAAGAAATAACCTTGTTCTAATCTAGTGATTAGCGAGGAAGAATAACCCTGTTCTAATCTAGTGGTTAGTGATGAAGAAATAACCTTGTTCTAATCTGTTAGTGATGAAGAAATAACCCTGTTCTAATCTGTTAGTGATGAAGAAATAACCCTGTTCTAATATAGTGGTTAGAGATGAAGAAATAACCCTGTTCTAATCTAGTGGTTAGTGATGAAGAAATAACCCTGTTCTAATCTAGTGGTTAGTGATGAAGAAATAACCCCGTTCTAATCTAGTGGTTAGTGATGAAGAAATAACCCCGTTCTAGCCCTGTGTTCCAGTGTGTCTGGGGGAGTTTGCATCCTCTTGTTAGGTATATTGACAATGTCAAGACACATAAATGGCTTACATTATTGATATCAAAGTCTTCAAACGTCAGTCTGATGTCATCAGGGCTGGTTTAAGGGGAACTAAAACCGCATCCTCAGTTACCAGGCACCTTTTGGGTTTATAGATCACTTGAAATCAGTAATAAAAAGTTATATGTCTTGATTGAAATTGTATAAATTAAAATCCTTGATAAATACTGAGTTTGTGTGTCTGGAACTACTAACTATGTGGCCTAATAATAATGTAGCCTGATAGGAATAACCGCACAGGAATGCAATTGGCCTATGAAGCACATTTAGCTCCATTCAGAACCAGCGGAATTTTGGAGTCCTCTTGAAGTAAATTGACAGATGACAGGCATAACGCGCCTCGCTGACCCCAGATGAGCTGTTTAGCTCTCTCATTATTTTCAAATGTGTTTGATTGATCTAAAATACTGTAGTACAAAACGCATGAATGTTTCTTTGTACCAGTCGAATCCAGTCTAGTGGCGCAGCGTGTGAATCCTGTGCGACCTTGTAATCCCGCGTCCGCTAAAGATCACTTTGACTTTCCACTACTAAACAGAACAGCTCCCCCACGGCACTGCTCCCCCGCCTGTGTTTGTAGGACCACCTTCTCGGTTTCGTCACATCATGCCTTCATATATGAAGGGTTCGAACAAGGTTGAACTAAATTAGAGTAACAGGAGGCAGCGGAGAGAACCCGACAGCAGAATCATGAAGGCACTGAGTGTCCTACACCGGGCTGCGAACACCCTGCTCAGCCATCCCGGGGACCGGGGAACTCTACTGACAAGGTGTGGGATAAGCGGCGCCTCGACGTTAAATAACAAGGTAGTGTTGTTACGTTACAGTCTCGTCATTATGCAGTACTTGGTTGATACAATGTATCGATATAATAACGTTATAGCGGTGTAATTATGCAAGATCGTTTTGGGGTTTCGAAGTGTTTAACTACCTTCTACTAACCTGTACCCCTGCACATTGACTTTGTACGGGTACCCCCTGGATATAGCCTCGTTATTGTTATTTTATTGTGTTTTCTTTTCATTAGATTTTTTACTTTAGTTTATTTAATATATATTTTCTTAACTATATTTCTTGAACCGCATTGTTGGTTAATTAAGGGCTTGTAAGTAAGCATTTCACGGTAAATATTCGGCGCATGTGTTGTATTCGGCGCATTTGACAAATACAAATTAAATTTGATTTGATTGGTCGGGTATTTTTATTTTACCTTTATTTAACTAGGCAAATCAGTTAAGAACAAATTCTTATTTACAATGACGGCCTACCGGTGAACAGTGGGTTAACTGCCTTGTTCAGGGGCAGAACGACAGATTTGTACCTTGTCAGCTCGTGGATTCGAGTAAAGGGGGCGTTACTGTTCTTAGGTTGTGGGATGACTTTTGCTTCCATCCAAGCCTGGGGCCACACACTTTCTAGTAGGCTTAAATTGAAAATATGGCAAATAGAAGTGACATTATTGTCTGCTATTATCCTCAGTAATTTTCCATCCAAGTTGTCAGACCCCGGTGGCTTGTCATTGTTGATAGACAACAATACTTTTTTCACTTCTTCCACACTCACTTTAGGGAATTAAAAATTACAATGCTTGCCTTTCATAATTTGGTCAGATATTCTTGAGGTGTAGTGTCAGCGTTTGTTGCTAGCATGTCATGCCTAAATTTGCCAATCTTGCCAATGAAAAAATCATTAAAGACTTTGGCAATATACCTCACCACAACACTATATATCCACAGTACACCACCACACCACTATATATCCACAGTACATTACCACACCACTACATATCCACAGTACTACAACACTACATATCCACAGTACATCACCACACCACTTTATATCCACAGTACACCACCACACCACTACATATCCACAGTACACCACCACACCACTACATATCCACAGTACACCACCACACCACTACATATCCACAGTACACCACCACACCACTACATATCCACAGTACCTCACCACACCACTACATATACACAGTACATCACCACACCACTACATATCCACAGCACACCACCACACCACTATATATCCACAGTACACCACCACACCACTACATATCCACAGTACACCACTACATATCCACAGTACATCACCACACCACTACATATCCACAGTACCACACCACTACATATCCACAGTACATCAGCACACCACTATATATCCACAATACACCACCACACCACTATATATCCACAATACATTACCACACCACTACATATCCACAGTACCACACCACTACATATCCACAGTACATCACCACACCACTATATATCCACAGTACACCACCACACCACTATATATCCACAGTACACCACCACACCACTACATATCCACAGTACACCACCACACCACTACATATCCACAGTACACCACCACACCACTACGTATCCACAGTACACCACCACACCACGACATATCCACAGTACATCAACACACCACTACATATCCACAGCACACCACCACACCACTATATATCCACAGTACACCACACCACTACATATCCACAGTACACCACCACACCACTACATATCCACAGTACATCACCACACCACTACATATCCACACCACCACACCACTACATATCCACAGCACACCACCACACCACTATATATCCACAGTACATCACCACACCACTATATATGCACAGTACATCACCACACCACTACATATCCACAGTACCACACCACTACATATCTACATCACCACACCACTATATATCCACAGTACAGCACCACACCACTACATATCCACAGTACATCACCACACCACTACATATCCACAGCACAACACTACACCACTATATATCCACAGTACATTACCACACCACTATATATCCACAGTACAGCACCACACCACTACATATCCACAGTACATCACCACACCACTACATATCCACAGCACAACACTACACCACTATATATCCACAGTACATCACCACACCCCTACATATCCAAACCACTACATATCCACATCACCACACCACTACATATCCACAGTACCTCACCACACCACTACATATCCACAGCACCTCACCACACCACTATATATCCACAGTACCTCACCACACCATTACATATCCACACCACTACATATCCACAGTACCTCACCACACCACTACATATCCACAGTACCTCACCACACCACTACATATCCACATCACCACACCACACCACTACATATGAGGTACTGTGGATATATAGTGATGAGGTACTGTGGATATGTAGTGGTGTGGTGAGGTACTGTGTATATGTAGTGGTGTGGATATGTAGTGGTGTGGTGAGGTACTGTGGATATGTAGTGGTGTGGTGAGGTACTGTGTATATGTAGTGGTGTGGTGATGTAGATATGTAGTGGTGTGGTGATGTAGATATGTAGTGGTGTGGTGCTGTGGATATGTAGTGGTGAGGTGAGGTGCTGTGGATATATAGTGGTGTGGTGATGTAGATATGTAGGGGTGTGGTGAGGTACTGTGGATATGTAGTGGTCTGGTGATGTGGATATGTAGTGGTGTGGATATGTAGTGGTGTGGTGATGTAGATATGTAGGGGTGTGGTGAGGTACTGTGGATATGTAGTGGTCTGGTGATGTGGATATGTAGTGATGTGGATATGTAGTGGTGTGGTGAGGTACTGTGGATATGTAGTGGTGTGGTGATGTACTGTGGATATGTAGTGGTGAGGTACTGTGGATATGTAGTGGTCTGGTGCTGTGGATATGTAGTGGTGTGGTGAGGTACTGTGGTTATGTAGTGGTGAGGTACTGTGGATATGTAGTGGTCTGGTGCTGTGGATATGTAGTGGTGTGGTGAGGTACTGTGGATATGTAGTGGCGTGGTGAGGTACTGTGGATATGTAGTGGCGTGGTGATGTAGATATGTAGTGGTGTGGTGATGTAGATATGTAGTGGTGTGGTGATGTAGATATGTAGTGGTGTGGTGATGTAGATATGTAGTGGTGTGGTGCTGGGGATATCTAGTGATGTGGTGAGGTACTGTGGATATATAGTAGTGTGGTGATGTACTGTGTATATATAGTGGTGTGGTGATGTGGATATGTAGTGGTGTGGTCATGTGGATATGTAGTGGTGTGGTGAGGTACTATGGATATGTAGTGGTGTGGTACTGTGGATATGTAGTGGTGTGGTGATGTGGATATGTAGTGGTGTGGTGAGGTACTATGGATATGTAGTGGTGTGGTGATGTGGATATGTAGTGGTGAGGTACTATGGATATGTAGTGGTGTGGTACTGTGGATATGTAGTGGTGTGGTACTGTGGATATGTAGTGGTGTGGTGAGGTACTGTGGATATGTAGTGGTGTGGTGATGTGGATATGTTGTGGTGTGGTGATGTGGATACGTAGTGGTGTGGTACTGTGGATATGTAGTGGTGTGGTGAGGTACTGTGGATATTTAGTGGTGTGGTGTGGTACTGTGGATATGTAGTGGTGTGGTGATGTACTGTAAATATGTAGTGGTGTGGTGATGTGGATATGTTGTGGTGTGGTGATGTGGATACGTAGTGGTGAGGTACTGTGGATATGTAGTGGTGAGGTACTGTGGATATGAAGTGGTGTGGTGAGGTACTGTGGATATGTAGTGGTGTGGTACTGTGGAACTATGGATATTTAGTGGTGTGGTGGTGTGGATGTTTCGTGGTGTGGTGATATGGATATGTAGTGGTGTGGATATGTAGTGGTGTGGTGATGTGGATATGTAGTGGTGAGGTACTGTGGATATGTAGTGGTGTGGTGATATGGATATGTAGTTGTGTGGTGAGGTACTGTGGATATGTAGTCGTGAGGTTCTGTGGATATGTAGTGGTGTGGTGTTGTGGACATGTATTGGTGTGGTGAGGTACTGTGGATATGTAGTGGTGAGGTACTGTAGATATGTAGTGGTGTGGTGATGTGGATATGTAGTGGTGTGGTGATGTAGATATGTAGTGGTGTGGTGATGTACTGTGGATATGTAGTGGTGTGGTGATGTACTATGGATATGTAGTGGTGTGGTGATGTGGATATGTAGTGGTGTGGTGATGTGGATATGTAGTGGTGTGGTGATGTAGATATGTAGTGGTGTGGTGATGTACTGTGGATATGTAGTGGTGTGGTGAGGTACTATGGATATGTAGTGGTGTGGTGTTGTACTGTGGATATGTAGTGGTGTGGTGATGTGGATATGTAGTGGTATGGTGATGTGGATATGTAGTGGTGTGGTGAGGTACTGTGGATATGTAGTGGTGTGGTGAGGTACTGTGGATATGTAGTGGTGTGGTGATGTACTGTGGATATGTAGTGGTGTGGTGATGTGGATATGTAGTGGTGAGGTATTGTGGATATATAGTGGTGTGGTGATGTGGATATGTAGTGGTGTGGTGAGGTACTGTGGATATGTAGTGGTGAGGTACTGTGGATAAGTAGTGGCGTGGTGATGTAGATATGTAGTGGTGAGGTACTGGGGATATATAGTGGTGTGGTGATGTACTGTGGATATGTAGTGGTGTGGTGATGTAGTGTGGATATGTAGTGGTGTGGTGATGTGGATATGTAGTGGTGTGGTGAGGTACTGTGGATATGTAGTGGTGTGGTGAGGTACTGTGGATATATAGTGGTGTGGTGATGTGGATATGTAGTAGTGTGGATATGTAGTGGTGTGGTGATGTGGATATGTAGTAGTGTGGATATGTAGTGGTGTGGTGATGTGGATATGTAGTGGTCTGGTGAGGTACTGTGGATATGTAGTGGTGTGCTAATGTACTGTGGATATGTAGTGGTATGGTGATGTGGATATGTAGTGGTGTGGTGAGGTACTGTGGATATGTAGTGGTGTGGTGAGGTACTGTGGATATATAGTGGTGTGGTGATGTACTGTGGATATGTAGTGGTGTGGTGATGTAGTGTGGATATGTAGTGGTGTGGTGATGTGGATATGTAGTGGTGTGGTGAGGTACTGTGGATATGTAGTGGTGTGGTGAGGTACTGTGGATATATAGTGGTGTGGTGATGTACTGTGGATATGTAGTGGTGTGGTGATGTGGATATGTAGTGGTCTGGTGAGGTACTGTGGATATGTAGTGGTGTGCTAATGTACTGTGGATATGTAGTGGTATGGTGATGTGGATATGTAGTGGTGTGGTGAGGTACTGTGGATATGTAGTGGTGTGGTGAGGTACTGTGGATATATAGTGGTGTGGTGATGTACTGTGGATATGTAGTGGTGTGGTGATGTGGATATGTAGTGGTCTGGTGAGGTACTGTGGATATGTAGTGGTGTGCTAATGTACTGTGGATATGTAGTGGTATGGTGATGTGGATATGTAGTGGTGTGGTGAGGTACTGTGGATATGTAGTGGTGTGGTGAGGTACTGTGGATATATAGTGGTGTGGTGATGTACTGTGGATATGTAGTGGTGTGGTGATGTGGATATGTAGTGGTGTGGTGAGGTACTGTGGATATGTAGTGGTGTGGTGATGTGGATATGTAGTGGTGTGGTAAGGTATTGTGGATATGTAGTGGTGTGGTGATGTGGATATGTAGTGGTGTGGTGATGTGGATATGTAGTGGTGTGGTGATGTACTGTGGATATGTAGTGATGAGGTACTGTGGATATGTAGTGGTGTGGTGATGTACTGTGGATATGTAGTGGTGTGGTGATGTGGATATGTAGTGGTTTGGTGATGTACTGTGCATATGTAGTGGTGTGGTGATGTGGATATGTAGTGGTGTGGTGATGTACTGTGGATATGTAGTGGTGTGGTGATGTGGATATGTAGTGGTGTGGTGATGTACTGTGGATATGTAGTGGTGTGGTGATGTACTGTGGATATATAGTGGTGCGTTTTGGTCCTCCCATTACACACCATCACATGCTCATCTATCACTCCAGTGTTAATCTGCTAAATTGTAATTACTTTGCTACTATGGCCTATTTATTGCCATACCTCCTCATGTCATTTGCACACACTGTATATAGACTTTCTTTTTTTTCTATTGTGTTATTGACTGCACGCTTGTTTATTCCATGTGTAACTCTGTGTTGTTGTTTCTGTCGCACTGCTTTGCTTTATCTTGGCTGGGTCACAGTTGTAAATGAGAACTTGTTCTCAGCTAGCTTACCTGGTTAAATAAAGGTGAAATAATAATAAATCAATAAATATAAAGCTGGGTTGATACTGGTTTATAAAGCTGGGATGATGCTGGTTTATAAAGCTGGGACAATGCTGGTTTATAAAGCTGGGATGATGCTGGTTTATACAACTAGGACGATGCTGGTTTATAAAGCTGGGATGATGCTGGTTTATAAAGCTGGGACGATGCTGGTTTATACAACTAGGACGATGCTGGTTTATAAAGCTGGGATGATGCTGGTTTATGAAAGCTGGGATGATGCTGGTTTATAATGCTGGGATGATGCTGGTTTATAAAGCTGGGATGATGCTGGTTTATACAACTGGGACGATGCTGGTTTATAAAGCTGGGATGATGCTGGTTTATAAAGCTGGGATGATGCTGGTTTATAAAGCTGGGATGATGCTGGTTTATAAAGCTAGGATGAAGCTGGTTTATAAAGCTGGGATGATGCTGGTTTATAAAGCTGCAAAACATTGTTTAGTATTATGCTCTGAGAATGCTCTATTATTCTTTGCAGTGCAGGTTAGAGGTTAGGGTGGGTCTGTCTGTGTCTGTTTGGGTCTGTCTGGGTCCGTTTGCATCTGTCTGTGTCTGTTTGGGTCTGTCTGGGTCTGTCTGGGTCTGCTTGGGTCTGTCTGGGTCTGTTTGCATCCGTCTGGGTCTGTTTGCTTTTGGTTGTGCAGATCAGGACTAGATCTTGCCGTTTTGCTGTGATGCCATGCATGGATGGTTTGTGTGTGACAACACCTGAAATGTAAAAACTAAATAAATCCAAACTAAAAAACAACAACTGAAATGTAAAGAATGGTTGTACAGTATTTGTCACATGGTTTGTCCAATGCCTTTCTCAGAAGTGTCAATGATCCTCCTGTGCTCTAGATCCAGCCAGGGTTCGGTCTGCTGTTTGACATCGATGGGGTGCTGGTCCGGGGGAAGACTCCTATTCCAGCTGCTAAAAAGGCCTTCCAGAAGTTGGTGGACTCCAGAGGACAGTTCTTGGTTCCTGTGGTGTTCGTCACCAACGCTGGAAACTGTCTCCGTCAGAAGAAGGCTGATCAACTGTCTCAAATACTGGGAGTGCCTGTGAGTCCAAACCTAACCCTACCCTCTGACCCCTAACCCTAACCTTGGGAGTGCCTGTGAGTCCAAACCTAACCCTACCCTCTGACCCCTAACCCTAACCATGGGAGTCCAACCCAAACCTATGACCCCTAACCTTAACCTCTGAATACTAACCCTGGGAGTCCAACCCTAACCTTAACACTAACCTTTGACTACTAACCCTGGGAGTCCAACCCTAACCTTTGACCCCTAACCCTAATCTCTGACTACTAACCCTGGGAGTCCAACCCTAACCTTAACCTCTGAATACTAACCCTGGGAGTCCAACCCTAACCTTAACACTAACCTTTGACTACTAACCCTGGGAGTCCAACCCTAACCTTTGACCCCTAACCCTAATCTCTGACTTCTAACCCTGGGAGTCCAACCCTAGGAGTCCAACCTCTAACCCTGGGAGTCTAACCCTAACCCTGGAAGTCTAACCCTGGGAGTCCAACCCTGGGAGTCCAACCTCTAACCCTGGGTGTCTAACCTCTAACCTTGGGAGTCTAACCCTGGGAGTCCAACACTGGGATTCTAACCCCTAACTCTGGGAGTCTAACCCTATAAATCTAACCCCTAACCCTGGGAGTCTAACCCCTAACCCCTGGGAGTCTAACCCTAACCCCGGGAGTCTAACCCTTGGAGTCTAACCCAAACCCCTGGGAGTCTAACCCAAACCCCTGGGAGTCTAACCCCTAACCCTGGGAGTCTAACCCAAACCCCTGGGAGTCTAACCCTGGGAGTCTAACCCCTAACCCTGGGCGTCTAACCCTGGGAGTCTAACCCCTAACCCTGGGAGTCTAACCCTAACCCTGGGAGTCTAACCGTGGGAGTCTAACCCCTAACCCCTGGGAGTCTAACCCAAAGCCCTGGGAGTCTAACCCCTAACCCTGGGAGTTCAACCCTGGGAGTCTAACCCTGGGAGTCTAACCCTGGGAGTTCAACCCTGGGAGTCCAACCTCTAACCCTGGGAGTCCAACCCCTAACCCTGGGAGTCTAACCCCTAACCCTGGGAGTCTAACCTCTAACCCCTAACCCTGGGAGTCTGACCTCTAACCCTGGGAGTCTAACCCTGGGTGTCCAACCCCTAACCCTGGGAGTCTAACCCTAACCCCTGGGAGTCTAACCCCTAACCCCGGGAATCTAACCCCTTACCCTGGGAGTCTAACCCCTTACCCTGGGAGTCTAACCCTAACCCTGGGAGTCTAACCCCTAACACCGGGAATCTAACCCTAACCCTGTGAGTCTAACCCTGGGAGTCTAACCCTGGAAGTCTAACCCTGGAAGTCTAACCCCTAACCCCGGGAATCTAACCCTAACCCTGGGAGTCTAACCCCTTACCCTGGGAGTCTAACCCCTTACCCTGGGAGTCTAACCCCTAACCCCGGGAATCTAACCCTAACCCAGGGAGTTTAACCCTAACCTTGGGAGTCTAACCCTGGAAGTCTAACCCCTAACCCCGGGAATCTAACCCTAACCCTGGGAGTCTAACCCCTTACCCTGGGAGTCTAACCCCTTACCCTGGGAGTCTAACCCCTTACCCTGGGAGTCTAACCCTAACCCTTGGAGTCCAACCCCTAACCCTGGGATTCTAACCCTAACCTTGGGGGTTTAACCTCTGACACTTGGAGTTCAACCCTAACCCCTAACCCTGGGATTCTAACCCTAACCTTGGGAGTCTAACCTTAAACCTGGTGCTGGGAGTATCTGCAAGCCAGGCTCATGTTTCATGTCTCTTACAGCAAGCTAATTCACCTGGAGGTCGGAACTGAGAAGTGCAAATAACATTCATGTAAAACTGTCTGGATGTTGTCATAGTGTCTGTCACCTGACCTAAAATCATTATCATTAACATGCAATCATTATCATTAACATGCAATTATGTTATCTGATCTACAATCATTATCACTTTATACTGAAGGTGGTTTCAGGCTGTGGTTTCAGGCAGCAGCCACTCCAGTAGACTGCAACAGTCACTCTGTTTGATTACTTTGTATCTGTGTTGTGTCTTTCTCTTGTAGATCTCCCAGGACCAGGTGATGCTGTCTCACAGTCCTCTCAGGATGTTCACGAAGTACCATGAGAAATGTGTTCTGGTGTCAGGACAAGGACCTGTACTGGATATCGCTAACAAGTATCTGTCTAATCACTTCTAACTCTGCTGTTTCACTGTGCCATCATCACCAGATGTATATAGTTACTCAGCCAGTGTGAGTAGCTTCGACATTTAAAACATCAATCAAAGCCTTTAGTCTTTCTTAGAGGGGTAGTTCTATGTTGATCAGTGAGATCACATGGCTGTACAGCTGGTTGTGTTTTGTAACCCTGGTTCATCTGCTCCCCATACATTCAAGGTCTCTGTGATTACTGGGTGACAGCCTGGCAGGTCCAGGGACAGTAATGAGAGCTTATACAATAATAGTGCTCTGATAACTGGGGGGGGGGGGGGGGGGCATTTTAGGTGAAGCCAACAAAATGTTGTGCACCGATGATGATGATAAGAGCAGATGATGTTGTAGTTCAGTTAAAGGTTTGGCCTACTGCTTCAACCTAAACACAGCATTGTCAGCCCATGATCAGACCATTTCTAGCACAGAGAATACCTAACGGTCTTTGATATAGTATAAACTGTGGAAATTCCACTGAGTATACAAAACATTAAGAGTATTCCATGACATAGACTGACCAGGCGAATCCAAGTGAAAGCTATGATCCCTTATTGATGTCAATTGTTAAATCCACTTCAATCAGTGTTAATGAAGGGGAGGAGATAGGAAAAATAAGGACTTTCAAGCCTTGAGACATGGATTGTGTATGTGTGCCATTCAGAGGGTGAATGGGCAAGATAAAACATTTAAGTGCCTTTGAACGGTTTGTGTCAAGAACTGCAAGGTTGCTGAGTTTTTTACATCCATGTGTATCAAGAATGGTCCAGCACCCAAAGGACATCCAGCTGATTTGATACAACTGTGGGAAGCATTGGAGTCAACATGGGTCAGCATCCCTGTGGACTGCTTTCAATACCTTGTAGAGTCCATGCCCCTACGAATTGAGGCTGTTCTGAGGGCAAAAGAGGGTGGGGTACCAGTAAATATTATGAAAGTGTTCCTAATGTTGGGCCCCCGAGTGGCACAGTGGTCTAAGGCACTGCACCTTAGTGCAAGATGCGTCACTACAATCCCTGGTTCGAATCCAGGCTGTATCACATCTGGCCCTGATTGGGAGTCCCATGAAGCGGCGCACAATTGGCCCAGCGTCGTCCGGGGTAGGCTGTCAATGTAAATAAGGATTTGTTTCTTAACTGACTTGCCTACTTAAATAAATGTTTGGTATGTTTTAGTGTTATAGATGTTACCATGTTGATCCTTAACGTTCCTCCAGTCTGGGCTTCCAGAATGTGGTGAGCATCGACATGTTGAGAGAATACTTCCCCCTGCTGGATATGGTGGACCACAACAGACGACCCAAACTACCAGTAGGAACACGCACGCACGCCTGCATGCACAGTGGTGCTTTTGGACAGGAAAAACCATTCATACAACCACATTGGATCATGGTGGCGATATTGTTTGAGCTAGAGTCCTGGAAGATGTTGTGTTTAAAAACATGGGTACATGCACTACAGTTCAATAGTTTGGGTCACTTAGAAATGTCTTTGTTTTCCATGAAAATATACATGAAATTAGTTGCAAAATGAATAGGAAATATAGTCAAGACGTTGACAAGGTTATAAATAATGATTTTTAATTGAAATAATAGTGTCCTTCAAACTTTGCTTTCGTCAAAGAATCCTCCATTTGCAGCAATTACAGCCTTGCAGACCTTTGGCATTCTAGTTGTCAATTTGTTGATGTAATCTGAAGAGATTTCATCCCATGCTTCCTGAAGCACAAGTTGGATTGGCTTGATGGGCACTTCTTACGTACCACACGGTCAAGCTGCTCCCACAACAGCTCAATAGGGTTGAGATCCGGTGACTGTGCTGGCCACTCCATTATAGACAGAATACCAGCTGACTGCTTCTTCCCTAAATACTTCTTGCATAGTTTGGAGCTGTGCTTTGGGTCATTGTCCTGTTGTAGAAGGAAATTGGCTCCAATTAAGCGCTGTCCACAGGGTATGGCATGGAGTTGCAAAATGGAGTGATAGCCTTCCTTCTTCAAGATCACTTTTACCCTTTACTCATCTCCCACTTTATCACCACCAAAGCACCCCCAGACCATCACATTGCCTCCACCTCCACCAGACCATCACATTGCCTCCACCTCCACCAGACCATCACATTGCCTCCACCTCCACCAGACCATCACATTGCCTCCACCTCCACCAGACCATCACATTGCTTCCACCTCCACCAGACCATCACATTGCTTCCACCTCCACCAGACCATCACATTGCCTCCACCAGACCATCACATTGCCTCCACCAGACCATCACATTGCCTCCCTCCACCTCCACCAGACCATCACATTGCCTCCTTCCACCTCCACCAGACCATCACATTGCCTCCACCAGACCATCACATTGCCTCCACCAGACCATCACATTGCCTCCCTCCACCTCCACCAGACCATCACATTGCCTCCTTCCACCTCCACCAGACCATCACATTGCCTCATTCCACCTCCACCAGACCATCACATTGCCTCCACCAGACCATCACATTGTCTCCACCTCCACCAGACCATCACACTGCCTCCACCATGCTTGACAGATGGCATCAAGCACTCCTCCAGCATTTTTATTTTATCTGCGTCTCTCGACGCAGTTCTACTTTGTGATCCGAACACCTCAAATGTAGATTTGTTTGTCCATAATACTTTTTTCCAATCTTCCTCTGTTCAGTGTCTGTGTTCTTTTTCCCATCTTAATCTTTTATTTTTATTGGCCAATCTGGCTTTTTCTTTGCAACTCTGCCTGTACTTGTCCTCTTGCTCAGTTGTGCACCGGTGCCTCCCTCTTTCTATTCTGGTTTGCGCTGTTCTGTGAAGGGAGAGATCTTCAGTTTCTCTCATGGAATAGCCTTCATTTCTCAGAACAAGAATAGACTGACGAGTTTCAGAAGAAAGTACTGGCCATTTTGAGCCTATAATCGAACCCACAGATACTGATGCTCCAGATACTCAGCTAGTCTAAAGAAGGCCAGTTTTATTGCTTCTTTAATCAGGACAACAGTTTTCAGCTGTGCTAACATAATTGCAAAATGGTTTTCTAATGATCAATTAGCCTTTTAAAATGATAAACTTGGATTAGCTAACACAACGTACCATTGGAACACAGGAGTGATGGTTGCTGATAATGGGCCTCTGTACGTCTATGTAGATATTCCATTAAAAATAAGCCGTTTCCAGCTACAATAGTCATTTACAACATTAACAATGTCTACACTGTATTTCTGATCAATTTGATGTTATTTTAATGGACAAAAAATATGATTTTCTTTCAAAAACAAGGACATTTCTAAGTGACCCCAAACTTTTGAACTGTAGCGTACATTTTTTCAACAACAGGTTATGGTCAATAATATCAAAGGCTGCACTGAAATCTAACAGTACAGCTCCCACAATCTTCTTATTATCAATTTCTTTCAACCAATCAGTCATTTGTGTCAGTGCAGTACATATTGTGTGCCTTTCTCTACAAGCGTGCTGAAAGTCTGTTGTTAATTTGTTTATAGAGAAATAGCATTGTATTTGATCAAACACCATTTTTTTCAACAGTTTGCTAAGAGCTGGCAGCAAGCTGATAGGTCTGCTGTTAGAACCAATAAAGGCCACTTTACCACTCTTGGGTTGCAGAATTACTTTTTCTTCCCTCCAGGCCTGAGGACAAAGACTTTCCTCTAGGCTCAGATTAAAGATATGACAGATAGGAGTGGCTATAGAGTCAGCTACCATCCTCAGTAGCTTTCCATCTAAGTTGTTAATGCCAGGATGTTTGTCATTATTGATCGATAACAATCATTTTTCCACCTCTCCCACAGTAACTTTACGAAATTCAAACGCTTTCATTTTGTTTCACGCATGAGTACAATGGCTCACTTCGTTGTTGGGATTTCCTGCCTAAGTTTGCCCACTTTGCCAATTAAGTAATCAATGGTTTCGCGATGAATACTCCATCTGATTTGATGAAAAATTGAGTTGTATGTGTCTTTCTGCTCATAATTTAATTTAAAAGTACTAAAGTAGAGATCTTGGCATCAAAATACAGTTTCTTCTTTTTTTTTTTGTAACATAATTTCTCAAATTGCAATAAGTCAGCCAGTCAAATGTGCAGCCAGACTTATTAGCCACTCCTTTTGCTCCATCTCTTTCAACAATTCCTCATCTAACCATGGATTTTTAACAGGTTTCTTAGCAGGTGCATGTTTATCAATAATTGGAAGAAGCAACTGGATGCTCCTTATTAAATCACATCAGACCAACAAATATTTTGAACATCATTCACGTAAGAGTCACAGCAAAGTATTTTGTATGATCTCTCATACACAATTTTAGTCCCATCTTTTGGAACTTTGGCTTTCCTGCTTTATTGTGATCACTGCATTCAATGGGTACGGATACAGCACACACATCCTTGGGTCGCTCATATTTTCAGTTCGCTGCAGCTAGCAACTGGAATGAGCTGCAACAAAGTGGACAGTTTTATCTCAATCTCTTCATTCAAAGACTCAATCATGGACACTCTTACTGATAGTTGTGCGTGTTATATTATTGTCTCTAGCTTCTTGCCCTTTGTGCTGTTGTCTGTGCCCAATAATCTTGTACCCTGTTTTATGTTGCTACCATGTTGTGCTGCTGCCATGTGGTGTTGCTACCATCAACATTCAGGTCCCCAAGAAAGTAGACTTCTCTGTTTACATCACATACACTATCAAACATTTCACACATATTATTTAGATACTGACTGTTAGCACCTGGTGGCCTGTAGCAGCACCCCAAAAGAAAAGGCGTTAGATGTGCCAGGTGAACCCTTCTACCACAACACTTCAATAACACTTGACATAAGATGTTCTCGAAGCATTACAGGGATATGGCTCTGAATATATATAGCAACACCTCCCCCATAAGCATTTCTGTCTCTTCTATACATGTTATATCCTTGTATTGCTACTGCTGTATCATACAATTAAATATCTAAGTGAGTCAGAAATGGCTAATATATTAATGTTATCTGATGATAGCAATTAATTGATTTCATTAATCTTATTTCTAAGGCTACATATGTTAATATGGGCTATTTTCAGCCCTTTCCTGTTTAGCGTATCAGATATAAACATAATATGGAAAAGAGGAAACAAAGCAAGAGGAAAAAAAGATGCAGTCCATGAATCAGTTGGTGTGTATAAGTGTGTGTGTGCTGCGGGGATGAAGCTACGAACCCATAGGTTCTCTTAACCCTAACATGCTTTTGGGAGGGAGGGTGGAAAATAAGCATTTCATTGTAATACCTGTTGTATTCGGTACTAAACTAAAACACTAAGCTATTTTCTTGTTGTTGTAAGAACTGCTTGTAGAACTATTTTTGTTTGTTTAAAAGATCCTTAAGCTGTGATAGAGAGACAATCAATCAAATGTATTTACAGTGCCTTGCGAAAGTATTCGGCCCCCTTGAACTTTGCTACCTTTTGCCACATTTCAGGCTTCAAACATAAATATATAAAACTGTATTTTTTTGTGAAGAATCAACAACAAGTGGGACACAATCATGAAGTGGAACGACATTTATTGGATATTTCAAACTTTTTGAACAAATCAAAAACTGAAAAATTGGGCGTGCAAAATTATTCAGCCCCCTTAAGTTAATACTTTGTAGCGCCACCTTTTGCTGCGATTACAGCTGTAAGTCGCTTGGGGTATGTCTCTATCAGTTTTGCACATCGAGAGACTGACATTTTTTCCCATTCCTCCTTGCAAAACAGCTCGAGCTCAGTGAGGTTGGATGGAGAACATTTGTGAACAGCAGTTTTCAGTTCTTTCCACAGATTCTCGATTGGATTCAGGTCTGGACTTTGACTTGGCCATTCTAACACCTGGATATGTTTATTTTTGAACCATTCCATTGTAGATTTTGCTTTATGTTTTGGATCATTGTCTTGTTGGAAGACAAATCTCCGTCCCAGTCTCAGGTCTTTTGCAGACTCCATCAGGTTTTCTTCCAGAATGGTCCTGTATTTGGCTCCATCCATCTTCCCATCAATTTTAACCATCTTCCCTGTCCCTGCTGAAGAAAAGCAGGCCCAAACCATGATGCTGCCACCACCATGTTTGACAGTGGGGATGGTGTGTGTTCAGGGTGATGAGCTGTGTTGCTTTTACGCCAAACATAACGTTTTGCATTGTTGCCAAAAAGTTCCATTTTGGTTTCATCTGACCAGAGCACCTTCTTCCACATGTTTGGTGTGTCTCCCAGGTGGCTTGTGGCAAACTTTAAACTACACTTTTTATGGATATCTTTAAGAAATGGCTTTCTTCTTGCCACTCTTCCATAAAGGCCAGATTTGTGCAATATACGACTGATTGTTGTCCTATGGACAGAGTCTCCCACCTCAGCTGTAGATCTCTGCAGTTCATCCAGAGTGATCATGGGCCTCTTGGCTGCATCTCTGATCAGTCTTCTCCTTGTATGAGCTGAAAGTTTAGAGGGACGGCCAGGTCTTGGTAGATTTGCAGTGGTCTGATACTCCTTCCATTTCAATATTATCGCTTGCACAGTGCTCCTTGGGATGTTTAAAGCTTGGGAAATCTTTTTGTATCCAAATCCGGCTTTAAACTTCTTCACAACAGTATCTCGGACCTGCCTGGTGTGTTCCTTGTTCTTCATGATGCTCTCTGCGCTTTTAACGGACCTCTGAGACTATCACAGTGCAGGTGCATTTATACGGAGACTTGATTGACACACAGGTGGATTGTATTTATCATCATTAGTCATTTAGGTCAACATTGGATCATTCAGAGATCCTCACTGAACTTCTGGAGAGAGTTTGCTGCACTGAAAGTAAAGGGGCTGAATAATTTTGCACGCCCAATTTTTCAGTTTTTGATTTGTTAAAAAAGTTTGAAATATCCAATAAATGTCGTTCCACTTCATGATTGTGTCCCACTTGTTGTTGATTCTTCACAAAAAAATACAGTTTTATATATTTATGTTTGAAGCCTGAAATGTGGCAAAAGGTCGCAAAGTTCAAGGGGGCCGAATACTTTCGCAAGGCACTGTATAAAGCCCTTTTTACATCAGCAGATGTCACAAAGTGCTATACAGAAACCCAGCCTAAAACCCCAAACAGCAAGCAATGAAGATGTAGAAGCACGGTGACTAGGAAAAACTCCCTAGAAAGGCAGGAACCCAGGAAGAAACCTAGAGAGAAACCAGGCTCTGAGGGGTGGCCAGTCTGAGGGCTGTGCCGGGTGGAGATTATAAGAGTACATGGCCATTTAAGGCCATATTGTTATTTATGATGTTCAAACAGTACCTCAACAGTACTCCCGCCTGCTTTGGTCTTTGTTATGCCAACAACGTAGGTTACGCTGTCACTTCCAGACAGGGCAGGTTGCATGGATCTAGAAAGCCACAAGTCGGGACAATCTGCAGTCCCAGCCACAATGGCTAACCGCGTCACGGGCTGCGTTCAAGCGCTCAAGAAAACCCAGCTAGCTTAATAGGCAGCTAGCTAGCAGCTAGGCCAAATCATATCAAATTGTATTTGTCACATGCGCAGAATACAACAGATGTAGGTAGACCTTACAATGAAATGCTTACTTACAAGCCCTTAACCAACAATGCAGTTTTAAGAAAATACCTAAAAAAAAAAGTAAGAGATAAGAATAACAAATAATTAACGAGCAGCAGTAAATAACAATAGCTATATACAGGGGGTACCGGTACAGAGTCAATGTGCGGGGGCACTGGGGCCCCCAAACAGCTCCTCAGATCCGGCCTTGGGATCTGTCCTGTACTGAACAGATAGTAACAGTCCCAGCAACTTATGCCAACCACGTCACAGGATCCAAAATCAAAAGGTAGCTAGCTAGAAACCAAACTTTTTCAATAGACTTTCAAAACTTTCCAAAACAACAAACCGAGCTCTCCCTCGTTCCATGTTCAACAAGAAGTGAAGAAGACATTTAAAGTAGTCAACATCATTACAAATGGTCCAAAATAGATCAAAGGACTATTGCATGATCGGTTGATGTTGAGTTGTGATATTTGGCAAGTGTGGTAAGGAGTACAGAAGTAGCTCATCCTAGGGTGATGTGTCCAATTTGTCCAAATGGTGACATTATGATGCGAGTGTGTGTGCGTGTGTGTTTGACTATGTGCATTTACAGTATGTATGTGAAAGTTTTCATAGTGAAACACTATCAAACCTCCTGATGCACCCTTTCAGGTAGTACTAACACTTTTGCCATCATACAACAACTTCTCAACTCACTTCAACATTTACCAACAATGAACAACAGTACCTAGCTTGAACCCTGGCAACACTGCTCGCTGCTTTAATTATTGTGGGGTTTGCAAAGCAAAAGCCCCCACTTAAATCTTCAACATAATTCTCACTTTTTATTGTTATTAATGGGACGTACGAAGCAAACGTCACATTCTAAAACTTTGTTGTACTTCTTTTTCTTCTTCTTCTGCACGCTACTCCTCTTCCACTGCTACAAACACCATTCACACTTTAAAAGGTCTTTCTTTTTGGCCATCTTCATTCACTTTAATGAGGTTAATAATTGTGACGTCATCACTTCCAACTTCCATCCACTGTAAATGCAACAATGCAACTTTTGACATAAATCAGCTACTTTGACAAAAACGTACACAAAGAGTTAAAGGTTGTGACATCTTCCTCTACTTCTCTGCTATTCAAATCTGGAATAATAACAGAATGATCTGGTACCAATCAAACGTTACAGCTGTTTAAGTGACCTCAACATTTTCTGTAACTTTTTCTGAGTGTAGTTATTTGTGTTGAAATATGTGATCTAACACAATCCAAAGTAATAAGGTTGATAGTGTAGTCTATCAAAGTAATCATACCGATTATTTTACAACATTTCAGTTTGACTATATTTAACTCTTGGCTTCAGTAAACTTCTTCAACTACCACAAAAATACATGTAAAGAGTTGAAGCAAGTTCCATCAAATGTTTCATAATGGAAAATTACCATCTAGTTATTGTTAGGTGGGACTTCCAAGCAAAAGTTCATACTTTAAATCTTCGTCTTATTTTTCTGCATGCTACTCCTCTTACACCGTTTAAGCTAGAAACACCATTCAAACTATAAAATAGTGTGTTTGCATACAACTTAATGTTTTTATTTTATTTATACTTTTTAAACTATACATTTTTTGGTCTTTCTTTTTGTCCATCTTCATTCATTTTAATGGAACTTTTTTCAACATTCTAAAGCTCCCCGTTGTGACATCAACGTTTCCAACATTCACTGTAACTTTCAATGTAACTTTTGAAACATCAGATACTTTGACCACTTTGCAATCAACTTAGGCAAAAGGTTAAAGCATATGAAATCTTCCTCTACTTCTCTGCTTTTCAAACCTGAAATAATAACAGAATTATCTGGTACCGATCAAATGCTACAGCTGTTTAAGTAACTGCATCAACAACATTTTCTCTAACTTTTTATAAACAACTTAACATTTGACCACTTACCCAACAAGTTAGACAAAAAGTTAGAGAGTGTGGCATCTTCGTCTACTGCTATGCTATTCAAATGTTTGCAGAACAAAAATATCCGCTACGAATCTAACTATACAGCAGTTTTAGTAAATATATTAACACTTTTTTTCCAACTTGTTCCAAACAACACTCCCCCCAAAAGTCAGCCAGAAACTTAGAGCGTATGGAATCTTCCTCTACTTCTCTGCTTTCCAAATCTGGCTTTGAACAAAAATATCTTCTACCAATAAAAAGTTACAGTTGTTTGTAGGAGTTTAGAGTGATGAAAAAAGAAGCTAGCTAACGTCAGCTCTCTCATAACATGTCATTGAGCAGCTCAAACGAAGTCATTGCTATGGATACCGATGCATTTAAATGGAAAAATGTGCATTAAATAATTCACAAACAATAATTATTGAACTGTTCAAGCTAGGGACACCAAACAAACGTTCACATGTTCAGGCTATGCTAACTTCAAATTCTCAAAAACTTTGATAAACTATAACTATATAAAAATTGCCTAAAATAACCCACTACGAGTAACACTTGAATCATTCAAGCTAGAAACACCAAACCAATTGTCACATGTTCAGGCTATCCTAACATAAAATTCTTTAAAACTTGTATCAACTACAACTATATAAATTAGCATAAAATAACCCACCAACAGTAACTCTTGAACCATTCAAGCAAGAGACACCAGACCAACTTTCACTTGCTCAGGCTATCATATCCTATCAATTAATCAAGCTAACAAGCTTCACAGGCTAGCAAGCACACCACATTTTCTACAGGAAATGTACTTTTCTAGTTATTGGTGAAGAAAAAAAAATCCCATGAGATGAAAATGTCAGGAATGTTCAGATTAGCAACATAATAAAGGTCCAATGGCCACACCCTCTCATGCAATACCATGCAAGACTCAATTTATCTAAATTGAGTCGCTATAATGGGCACATGTTTATCTCTCTTGATCTGTTTGACTCAGAGTGATGCAATTTGTCACACATGCTCAGGGAGGTGAGTCAAGCTAACCTGTAGAAAAGTGTTGAGTTTGGCCGCAGGGTGGCGCTGTTGTGCAGGAAGAAACATTCATGCAAGCTCATTGGTTCATAGTGGCCATGTCGTTTAAAGACGTGCATCCATAAATGCTTGCAGGTATATTTAGGGGTTCAAGCAGCAAAGCTGGTGAAATCCTGTTGTATTTGTTCCACTTCATTATTGTTATTATATTCCTCTTTCTACCATGTTGGTGAAGAAAAAAAAACATTTCCATGAGATGAAAAGGCCCTGGACTGTGCAACTTAACAACATGGTAAAGGCCCTAGGGCCACATCCTCTCACGCAATACCATGGCAATTGGCCACATAGTGGCTCTATAACAAGAGATTGAAAAGTCTAAGTCATGTAATTTAGTTCATAGGTCCCTCCCCTCACAAGGAACAAATTTGCCTCAAGAACCCATAAAGTCCACCTATGCTATGACTGTGTTCTCCCTACGTATGTCATGTTGTGTTACTGTATATTATTGTATATACTGGTAGTTCAGAATATTATATATATTTAGCAGACACTTTTATCCAGTAGCCCAAAATATATTCCTACCACCTGAAGCTGAGGATACCCTACCCATGGTGTATCACCATGTTACCTCTGCTAGAGCAGGATCACATGCACAGCGATGTGAAAGGTCAGGGAGGAGATGGTGATTGAGAGTGACTGTGCCCACATTAGGGTGTATGTACTCTGGTGTCCTAGGGACACTTTAGGGTGTTTGTACTCTGGTTACCTAGGGACACTTTAGGGTGTATGTACTCTGGTGTCCTAGGGACACTTTAGGGTGTATGTACTCTGGTGTCCTAGGGACACTTTAGGGTGTATGTACTCTGGTGTCCTAGGGACACTTTAGGGTGTATGTACTCTGGAGCCCTGAATGTTATTCTTCTCTTGTTGCAGTCTTCACCTATTGTGAATCTCCCTATAGTTCAAGGTAAGAAGCATATTGTTCATATCGTAGTACATTTTCTCCAAATAATGATTCTACATGTAGAATAACCTTTCAGATTTTAAGAAAGTATAAACTCACGATTTAATGATGTTGTTTCTCTTTTTTTCTGGTCGCAGCGGTCATCCTGTTCGGCGAGCCAATCCGATGGGAGACCAACCTGCAGCTGATCATTGATGTGTTGCTGACCAATGGGAGCCTGGGTAACGCCCATGAGATGCGTCACTCCTCCCACCTGCCGCTGCTGGCCTGTAACATGGACCTGATGTGGATGGCCGAGGCCCAGTCTCCACGGTAACAAGTCACTGAGAAAGATTACACTAAGTGATATGGAACATTGGTTGACAAATCAAATCAAATGTATTTATATAGCCCTTTGTACATCAGCTGATATCTCAAAGTGCTGTACAAAACCCCAAACAGCAAGCAATGCAGGTGTAGAAGCACGGTGGCTAGGAAAAACTCCATAAAAAGGCCAAAACCTAGTAAGAAACCTAGAGAGGAACCAGGCTATGTGGGGTGGCCAGTCCTCTTCTGGATGTGCCGGGTGGAGATTATAACAGAACATGGCCAAGATGTTCAAATGTTCATAAATGACCAGCATGGTCCAATAATAATAAGGCAGAACAGTTGAAACTGGAGCAGCAGCACGGCCAGGTGGACTGGGGACAGCAAGGAGTCATCTCAGGTAGTCCTGAGGCATGGTCCTAGGGCTCAGGTCCTCCGAGAGAGAGAAAGAAAGAGAGAAAGAGAGAATTAGAGAGAGCACACTTAAATTCACACAGGACACCGAATAGGACAGGAGAAGTACTCCAGATATAACAAACTGACCCTAGCCCCCGACACATAAACTACTGCAGCATAAATACTGGAGGCTGAGACAGGTGGGGTCAGGAGACACTGTGGACCCATCCGAGGACACCCCCGGACAGGGCCAAACAGGAAGGATATAACATATAACCCCACCCACTTTGCCAAAGCACAGCCCCCACACCACTAGAGGGATATCTTCAACCACCAACTTACCATCCTGAGACAAGGCTGAGTATAGCCCACAAAGATCTCCGCCACGGCACAACCCAAAGGGGGGGGGGGGGTGGGGGGTGGGGGGGTGGGGGGGGGGGGGTGGGGGGGGGGGGGGGGGTGGGGTGCCAACCAAGACAGGATGACCACATCAGTGAATCAACCCACTCAGGTGACGCACCCCTCCCAGGGACGGTATGAGAGAGCCCCAGTAAGCCAGTGACTCAGCCTCTGTAATAGGGTTAGAGGCAGAGAATCCCAGTGGAAAGAGGGGAACCGGCCAGGCAGAGACAGCTCCAGAGCCTTTCCGTAGCACCTTCCCACTCGTGGGCCAGACTACACTCAATCATATGACCCACTGAAGAGATGAGTCTTCAGTAAAGACTTAAAGGTTGAGACCGATTTTGCGTCTCTGACGTTAATAAATACATACAGCATTTAACAAAGTGAAGCTGTTTTTTTTTGGAACAGAAGTCTCATAAGTTATAAAAATGGAGCTCTATAGGAGAAAGCCCTGCCTCCAGCTGTTTGCTTAGAAATTCTAGGGACAATTAGGAGGCCTGCGTCTTGTGACCGTAGCGTACGTGTAGGTATGTACGGCAGGACCAGATCAGAGAGATAGGTAGGCGAAAGCCCATGTAATGCTTTGTAGGTTAGCAGTAAAACCTTGAAATCAGCCCTTGCTTTGACAGGAAGCCAGTGTAGGGAGGCTAGAACTGGAGTAATATGATCCATTTTTTTGGTTCTAGTCAGGATTCTAGCAGCCGTATTTAGCACTAACTGAAGTTTATTTAGTGCTTTATCCGGGTAGCCGGAAAGTAGAGCATTGCAGTAGTCTAACCTAGAAGTGACAAAAGCATGGATTAATTTTTCTGCATCATTTTTGGACAGAAAGTTTCTGATTTTTGCAATGTTACGTAGATGGAAAAAAGCAGTCCTTGAAATGGTCTTGACATGTTCTTCAAAAGAGAGATCAGGGTCCAGAGTAACGCCGTGGTCCTTCACAGTTTTATTTGAGACGACTGTACAACCATTAAGATTAATTGTCAGATTCAACAGAAGATCTCTTTGTTTCTTGGGACCTAGAACAAGCATCTCTGTTTTAAAGTAGAAAGTTTGCAGACATCCACTTCCTTATGTCTGAAACACATGCTTCTAGCGAGGGCAATTTTGGGGCTTCACCATGTTTCATTGAAATGTACAGCTGTGTGTCATCCGCATAGCAGTGAAAGTTAACATTATGTTTTCGAATGACATCCCCAAGAGGTAAAATATATAGTGAAAACAATAGTGGTCCTAAAACGGAACATTGAGGAACACCAAAATTTACAGTTGATTTGTCAGAGGACAAACCATTCACAGAGACAAACAGATATCGTTCCGACAGATAAGATCTAATCCAGGCCAGAACTTGTCCGTGTAGACCAATTTGGGTTTCCAATCTCTCCAAAAGAATGTGGTGATTGATGGTATCAAAAGCAGCACTAAGGTCTAGGAGCACGAGGACAGATGCAGAGCCTCGGTCTGATGCCATTAAAAGGTCATTTACCAACTTCACAAGTGCAGTCTCAGTGCTATGATGGGGTCTAAAACCAGACTGAAGCATTTCGTATACATTGTTTGTCTTCAGAAAGGCAGTGAGTTGCTGCGCAACAGCCTTTTCTAAACATTTTGAGAGGAATGGAAGATTCGATATAGGCCGATAGTTTTTTATATTTTCTGGGTCAAGGTTTGGCTTTTTCAAGAGAGGCTTTATTACTGCCACTTTTAGTGAGTTTGGTACACATCCGGTGGATAGAGAGACGTTTATTATGTTCAACATAGGAGGGCCAAGCACAGGCAGCAGCTCTTTCAGTAGTTTAGTTGGAATAGGGTCCAGTATGCAGCTCGAAGGGTTAGAGGCCATGATTATGTTCATCATTGTGTCAAGAGATATAGTACTAAAACACTTGAGTGTCTCTCTTGATCCTAGGTACTGGCAGAGTTGTGCAGACTCAGGACAACTGAGCTTTGAAGGAATACGCAGATTTAATGAGGAGTCCGTAATTTGCTTTCTAATAATCATGATATTTTCCTCAAAGAAGTTCATGAATTTATCACTGCTAAAGTGAAAGCCATCCTCTCTTGGGGAATGCTGCTTTTTAGTTAGCTTTGCGACAGTATCAAAAAGGAATTTCGGATTGTTCTTATTTTCCTCAATTAAGTTAGAAAAATAGGATGATCGAGCAGCAGTAAGGGCTCTTCGGTACTGTCTTTCCAAGCTAGTCGGAAGACTTCCAGTTTGGTGTGGCGCCATTTCCGTTCCAATTTTCTGGAAGCTTGCTTCAGAGCTTGGGTATTTTCTGTGTACCAGGGAGCTAGTTTCTTATGAGAAATGTTTTTAGTTTTTAGGGGTGCAACTGCATCTAGGGTATTGCGCAAGGTTCAATTGAGTTCCTCAGTTAGGTGGTTAACTGATTTTTGTCCTCTGTCGTCCTTGGGTAGACAGAGGGAATCTGGAAGGACATCAAGGAATCTTTGTGTTGTCTGTGAATTTTTAGCACGACTTTTGATGTTCCTTGGTTGGGGTCTGAGCAGATTATTTGTTGCAATTACAAACATAATAAAATGGTGGTCCGATAGTCCAGGATTATGAGGAAAAACATTAAGATCCACAACATTTATTCCATGGGACAAAACTAGGTCCAAAGTATGACTGTGACAGTGAGTGGGTCCAGAGACATGTTGGACAAAACCCACTGAGTCGATGATGGCTCCGAAAGCCTTTTGGAGTGGGTCTGTGGACTTTTCCATGTGAATATTAAAGTCACCAAAGATTAGAATATTATCTGCTATGACTACAAGGTCCGATAGGAATTCAGGGAACTCAATGAGGAACGCTGTATATGGCCCAGGAGGCCTGTAAACAGTAGCTATAAAAAGTGATTGAGTAGGCTGCATAGATTTCATGACTAGAAGCTCAAAAGACGAAAACGTCATTTTTTTGTTGTTGTAAATTTAAATTTGCTATTGTAAATGTTAGCAACACCTCCACCTTTGCGGGATGCACGAAGGTTGACAAAGGATTTAGTCACACTGTCAGTCATTGTGTGTGTGTGTGCTTGCGTAGGTTTGGCCATGGGATGTTCCTTGTGTGTCTGGAGAACATCTACAGGAAGATAACGGGTCAGGAGCTGAAGTACGAAGCTCTGATGGGGAAACCTTCTGAACTAACATATCACTTCGCTGAGTACCTCATCAGGGAGCAGGCTGCAGAGAGAGGCTGGAGGACACCTATAAGAACACTCTACGCTATCGGGTAATAATCTCATCAGAACACTATACACCATAAGGTTATAACCTACACCCATCAGAGCAGTATACACTATCAGGTTAGAACCTACAACCTTCAGAACACTATACACTATCGGATAATAACCCTAACAGAAGCAAAACACTATCGGGTAATAACCCCATCAGAAGACAAAGCCCTATTGGGTAATAAACCCCATCAGAACACTCGATGCTATCAGGTTAGAACCTACACCCATCAGAACACCATACACAATCAGGCTCGAACCTACATCCATCACAACACAATTGGGTAATAAACATATCAGCACACTATATGATATTGGCTTGGAACCTACACCTATCAAAACACTATGCACTATCACTATTAGAGCCTACACCCATTAGAACACTATACACTATCGGGTAATAGCCCCATCAGAACACAATAAACTATTGGGTAATAGCCCCATCAGAACACACTACACTATCGGGTAATAACCCCATCAGAAGACAAAACCCTATTGGGTAATAAACCCCATCAGAACACAATACACTATTGGGTAATAGCCCCATCAGAAGACTCAACGCTATCAGGTTAGAACCTACACCCATCAGAACACTATACACTATCAGGTTAGAACCTACACCCATCAGAACACTATACACTATCGAGTAATAACCCCATCAGAACCCTCAACGCTATCAGGTTAGAACCTACACCCATCAGAACACAATACACTATTGGGTAATAGCCCCATCAGAACACTAAACACTATCAGGTAATAACCCCATCAAGAACACAATACACTATCAGCTTGGAACCTACACCCATCAGAACACTATACACTATCGAGTAATAACCCCATCAGAACACTCAATGCTATCAGGTTAGAACCTACACCCATCCTAACACTATACGCTATCGGGTAACAGCCCCATCAGAACACAATACACTATCGGGGAACAGCCCCATCAGAACACAATACACTATCAGGTAACAGCCCCATCAGAACACAATACACTATTGGGCAATAACTCCATCAGAACACTCTACGCTATCAGGTTAGAATCTTTACCCATCAGAACACAATCAGGTTCAAACCTACACCCATCAGAACACTATACGCTATCAGTTAATAGCCACATTAGAACATCCTACACTGTCGGGTTAGAACCTACACCCATCAGAACAATAACCACTTTCAGGTAATAGCCCCTTTAGAACACTCTATGCTATCGGGTTAGAACCTACACCTATCAAAACACTATACGTTATCAGGTAAGTACCCTAAACCCATCAGAACACTCTGCACTATCGGGTAACAACCCCATCAGAACACGATACACAATCAGGTTAGAATTTACATTCATCAGAACACTATAGGGATAGAACCTACACCCATCAGAACACTATACACTATCTGGTAAGTACCCTAAACCCATCAGAACACTATTGTCGTGTCTTTACTATCATTAACTGAAGACTTTTAGTTTTTCTCAAAAAATCAAATTTCTGTAATTATTATTACGCGATTAAACTGATTAATCATGTAACTGTAATTAACTAGGAAGTCGGGGCACCAAGGAAAATTTTCCGAATATAACTTTTCAGATATTTTCATATCTGATCAATAGTCTTCTGATTAATTAATTATTTACCTCACGTTAGTCTCATTCCAAACGGCGTGAATTGTTGGTTATCTGCACGAACCCAGTCTTCACTGTGAGTCATCCATACATCAATTGTCTTAAATAATTTATTTACTAACTAAGTAATTCACAGAAATGCATAAACAAACATTAGATGTTTACAAGGAAATGATAATGGAGATTCCCTAGTGGGATAAACCGGCATCGCGGCATGGTGTACAAAAGGGAAGTGGGGGTCGACTGAGATAAGACAACACACAGTTGATAATTATAACAATTGAAATGCTAATCCTTTGCACATGAACGCTCACTCATTCGTAAACAATTGCACTCAATAAATATATTTACACTCAGTGTGTCGTCGGGATCTCTGTTGAAAAGTTTGTTTCTGTTGGAGAGTTTGTCCGCCCTCTCTGTCGTGGTTAGAATGGGTAGTTCAGAGTGACATTCATTCATGTCGTTATGGATAGATGTTTCGGCGGTTGCAGGTCTTCACGTTCGATGATACCGAATTCCTAGCTGCAGACTAGTAATTAATATCAAAGACTTGTTCTTATTCTGTCGGTATCGATAGTCTAAGAGTTTAACCACGTGGGATGGTTAAAAGATTCAGCAGTCTGGTCTCAAACCGTGGCCCTCTGGTTATCGAGGTAAGCTGGTCTGCAACCTTTGTCCTCTCGTAATTGAGAGAAACATGGTCTGTTGAGAAATTCAAGGTGGGGATTTTATTCGGAATTGCAGAAAAGGGCCTGTCCCAGGATGCCCGACCATAACTGTGCTCATGGGCAGTCCTCTGATTTAGTTAAACTCCAAAGGGAATTGGAGTTTCCTTCATTAAACAGTCCAAAATTACATGACACAATTTCACAAACAGTATCATCCTCACTCATTCATCTTATACAACAATTAGATGTAAGCCTCATATCTGAGGCTATTATATAAACAGCGTTATGGTAATGTGGCCGTATTGGCTCCCATGAGTTTCACAAAATCGTACCAAACGGACCAGTTCGTAGCTGGATTCTTCACCAATCTTTTATACCTTCTCCAGAACATAAATGTTGTTCGGTTCTCCAGTTCTGTGAGGTGGAAGAAATTCCTTTGTTCTCTATGAAAATTCACTCTCTCTCTATACTGTGGCCATGAGGAGATAATCTCCTCCAGGAATTTACAACCTCTCTCTGACCACAGCAGCCTGGGTGTAGGACACAGGGAGAAGGGGATGGGGCTTGCTGTACCCAAAGAGGGCAACGTCATGACACTATACACTATCGGGTTAAAACCTACACCCATCAGAACACTATACGCTATCAGGTAACAACCTCATCAGAACACAATACACAATCAGGTTAGGACCTACACCCATCAGAACACTATACACAATCAGGTTAGGACTACACCCATCAGAACACTCTACCCTATCAGGATAGAACCTACACCCATCAGAACACTATACTTCTACACTGTCGGGTAAGGAACCACAGGAGGCAGCAAAACACTACAGCACAAACCGATCTGAGACAGAATTGTGAGAAACCCTACGCTTCACTCTAATTATTGTTCCTTACACATATGTAGTAATGCTGTAAAATATACTGTATTACATGTTACATCTATGCAGTAATTATGTAATGATACTGTATTAACATGTTACACCTATGTAGTAATGCTGTAATGATACTATTGACATGTTACACCTATGTAGTATTGGTGTAATGATACTATTGACATGTTATTAGATACCCTGTTCCCTTCTAACTAGTGTCTAACCTTTATTCCATCTAACAAAGAGACAACCTGATGACAGATATCTATGGAGCCAACCTGTATAACCGCTATCTGGAGGAAAGGGTCCGGACCAGGCAGACTGCTGCCCAAGTAGTGCAGGCCACGGTGGAGGGTACAGGGGGCGGAGGGTCCCCTAAAGCCCTTCTCCAGGACCAGGACATGGAGACGGCCTTGGAGAGCGAGCTGGCCTCCCCCTCCGCCACCTCCTGTAAATCCCTGCTGGTATGTACCGGTATCTATAACCCCCACAGCGAGGTGCCGGCTGATGCCAGCCACAGCATCACCGAGACTGTGTTCCATGGTCACCGGGACTTCCGCTTCGACCCGGCCCTGATGGAACCAGGACACATCGTAGAGGACGTACACAACGCTGTGGAACTCATCTGTCAACAGGAGAACTTTGTCTCTACTAGGCATTGACCTGTAGAATAGCATTAGAGTTGTATAACTTTGTAAGTCCAAAATGACCCTATTCCCTGTGTAGTTCAAAAGATAGGGAATATGGTGCCATTTCATATTTGTATATCACAGAAACAGTTGTCTGAGACCGTAGAAACAGTAGAGTCTGAGACCGTAGAAACAGTAGAGTCTGAGACCGTAGAAACAGTAGAGTCTGAGACCGTAGAAACAGTAGAATCTGAGACCGTAGAAACAGTAGAGTCTGAGACCGTAGAAACAGTAGAGTCTGAGACCGTAGAAACAGTAGTCTGAGACCGTAGAAACAGTAGAGTCTGAGACCGTAGAAACAGTAGAGTCTGAGACTGTAGAAACAGTAGAGTCTGAGACTGTAGAAACAGTAGAGTCTGAGACTGTAGAAACAGTAGAGTCTGAGACTGTAGAAACAGTAGAGTCTGAGACTGTAGAAACAGTAGAGTCTGAGACTATAGAAACAGTAGAGTCTGAGACTGTAGAAACAGTAGAGTCTGAGACTGTAGAAACAGTAGAGTCTGAGACTGTAAAAACAGAAGAGTCTGAGACTGTAGAAACAGTAGAGCCTGAGACTGTAGAAACAGTAGAGTCTGAGACTGTAGAAACAGTAGAAACAGTAGAGTCTGAGACTGCAGAAACAGTAGTCTGAGACTGTAGAAACAGTAGAGTCTGAGACTGTAGAAACAGTAGAAACAGTAGAGTCTGAGACTGTAGAAACAGTAGAAACAGTAGCCTGAGACTGTAGAAACAGTCGAGTCTGAGACTGTAGAAACAGAATAAACAGTAGTCTGAGACTGTAGAAACAGTAGTCTGAGACTGTAGAAACAGTAGAAACAGTAGAGTCTGAGACTGTAGAAAGAGTAGAAACATAGTTCTTGAAATTTTCCAGATTGACTGACCTTCATGTCTTAAAGTAATGATGGACTGTTGTTTCTCTTTGCTTATTTGAGCTGTTCTTGCCATAATGTGGACTTGGGTCTTTTACCAAATAGGGCTATCTTCTTCATACCACCCCTACGTTGTCACAACACAACTGATTGGCTCAAACGCATTAAGAAGGAAAGATATTCCACAAATTAACAAGGCACACATGTTAATTGAAATGTATTCCAGGTGACTACCTCATGAAGCTGGTTGAGAGAATGTCAAGAGTGTGCAAAACTGTCATCAAGTCCAAGGGTGGCTACTTTGAAGAATCTCAAATATAAAATATATTTTGATTTGTTTAACACTTTTTTGGTTACTACATGATTCCATATGTGTTATTTCATAGTTTTTATGTCTTCACTATTATTCTACAATGTAGAAAATAGTAAAAAATTAAGAAAAACCCTGGAGTGAGTAGTTGTGTCCAAACCTTCGACTGGTACTATATTTGATCAGGTTACTTTTCAAAACGATAGAAAAGCAGGTAGACTTTGCGTTGAGGGCAGGTAGATACCAGATATGTGATAGCATGATCAGTTGAAGGCATTCAGTTGTACAACTGACTAGGTATCCCCCTTTCCCTTAATTGTAAATAACTGCATCGACTGTACTGAAAACAAAAGCAACAATGCACTATTAGAGAGTACTAAGTCTTTGTCCTGTATATCTGAATGGGTCTGACCGATCGTGAACAGTACAGCGGGGCTGCCTGTACTAGCTGTTGTACCATGACCAGATAGGTCCTGTCCCTGGTCAGATAATGGTTTCATATGCACTTATGTCAGGTCATGCCATCAGAAAGGAAAGCATAAGAGTAGAATAGTGCATTAGTCTTCTAGAACAGTCCTGTACTGTATGCAGTAAAACATCCAATCATTGGGTATGGTTTTCTTTTATAGTGCTTTAACTTGTAAATAAGCTGAAAGATATTTTATACTTACACTAAGTACATATGTTCACATATTTGTGCATGTCATAGGATCTGCAATGTATGCATTTATATTACTTTATGTCATTGTATGAATTGCCATTAAGTAATATTTTCCATGTATAAAATGTTAAGTTAAATTAAATGTCAAGGTATTTAAACGGATTACAGATATTGTAACTTTATTGAAGACAGATACTGTGATTATGGCACATCAGCCACGTTTATACCTGGTTCTAATTTGCGTCCTTTGTCCTTATCTTGTCCACATTCTGATTGTGCCCACATTTTTAGACGAATAAGACGCATTGTGAACAGATTTTGATCAGATGTTGTGTGTAAACAGGCAAGATCAGGACAAGATCCAGATGAAGGACACGTTAGCAGCAGGTATAAACGGGGCTAGAAGGTGACCACTGTATAGTAACTGCATGTATAGGCTATGATATTTATTTTATTAACAAGTTAAGATGAACAATATTTATCTAATTTGCTATTGTTGATAAAAGACAAATAACCTGAACTGGTTTCCCTCGGTCCCACAAAAGTCCACCAATAGTTCTGCAACCCTCAAACCAAAGAAAAAGTTTACCTAAGAAAATGACATGAACAGATCAGGTTCAGAATACAAAGATGAAAAACAAACATTCACTGACAACACCTCACTCTTATAAAGATGTGGAATAACTGAATAGTTACACATTATGATTCCATTGTCTATTCTCACTTCTGTCATATCTCTCCCCACAACTCAATAACAGAGAAAGGCACTCTGTTCATCTAGAACAGGGGTTCTCAAAAACTATTCGAGCAGGTCCTGTCACACAAATGTCCTAGGTGGCAAAGGTCTGGATTGATAGTCATATATCGACGTAGCAAACCCCCCACCTCACAACCCATGCAACCCCAAACTGTTAAAAAAAACTATTGTTGGCAGAGAGAATTAGCAGTTCTTAAAGTTAATTTTCTGCAATTCTACACATTGTCACGGAGCAAAGGGAAAAGGTTGCCTTTTTAAAGCTAATTTATTCAATTCTACACATTATGCCACAAAGCAAAGGGAAAAGGTTGCCTTTTTAAAGCTAATTTATTCAATTCTACACATTATGCCACGAAGCAAAGGGAAAATGTTTCCATTTTAAAGCTCATTTAACATTTTCCACGTCTTATTTGTGTTCATATGATACCAGTAGTCGACCCCCGACCAAATTCCTAATTGGTATTTTTTTGGAACCACAGTCAAAAGACAAAGGTAAATTGCAGTTGGTCCAGAACAAAGCAGCACGTATCGCACTTAGATGTAAACAGAGGGAAAGTGTCAGTAACATGTATGTCAGTCTCTCCTGGCTAAAAGTTTAGGAGAAATTGACTGCATCACTATTGGTCTTTGTGCGAGGTGTTGATGGTACCAAACTGTCTGTTCAAGCAGTTCACACACAGTCCGGACACCCATTGGTACAACACAAGACATGCAACCAGAGGTCTCTTCACAGTCCCCAGGTCCAGAACAGGCTGGGAAACACAGTATTAAATAGAGCCATGACTACCATTTCAACCAAGTTATTAAAATGTGACATATTTCCTGAAACTGATGATTTTGTATTATAAAACTGGATGTATACTTTAACTAGCACATTTCAAAAAGCTATTTGACATGTGTGATCGAAAACCATCGATCTCCTTCAGAATGTACAGTTCCATAATAAGTACATAGTAAATGGTACTATACAGAAAGTTGATTCACAACCCTTGCATTCCACCTACAAGCCTGAGACAGATATAAAACAGCCTAATACTCCCTTCCCGCAGTACAACACATACAGTGCAGCCGGAAAGTATTCAGACCCCTTGACTTTTCCCACATTTTGTTACGTTACAGCCTTATCCTAGGATTCCCCCCCCCCTCATCAATCTACATACAATGCCCCAAAATTGCAAAGCAAAAACAGGTTTTTAGAAAATGTTGCTAATTTGTATATATTACATTAATATAAAAAAGCTGAAATATAACATTTACATAAGTATTCAGATCATTTATTCAATTGTTGAAACACCTTTGGCAGCGATTACAGCCTGGAGTCTTCTTGGGTATGACACTACAATCTTGGCACACCTGTATTTGGGGAAATTCTGCCATTCTTCTCTGCAGATCCTCTCAAGCTCTGTCAAGTTGGATGGGGAGCGTCGCTGCACAGATATTGTCATGTCTCCAGAGATGTTCGATCGGATTCAAGTCCGGGCCCTGGCTGGGCAACTCAAGGACATTCAGTGACTTGTCCCAAAGCCACTCCTGAGTTGTCTTGGCTGTGTGCTTAGGGTCGTTGTCCTGTTGGATGGTGAACCTTCACCCCAGCCTGAGGTCTTAAACACTCTGGAGCAGATTTTCATTAAGGATCTCCCTGTACTTTGCTTAGTTCATCTTTCCCTTGATTCTGACTAGTCTCCCAGTCCCTGCTGCTGAAAAACATCCCCACAGCATGCTGCTGCCACCTCCATGCTTCACTGTAGGGATGGTGCCAGGTTTACTCCAGACGTGACGCTTGGCATTCAGGCCAAAGAGTTCAATCTTGGTTTCATCAGACCAGAAAATCTTGTTTCTCATGGTCTGAGAGTCATTTAGGTTATTTTTGGCAAACTACTTGTGGGCTGTCATGCCATTTACTGAGGAGTGGCATGTTTGGCCACTACCATAAAGGCCTGATGGGTGGAGTACTGCAGAGACCTCCCATCTCCACAGAGGTCCTCTGGAGCTGTCAGAGAGACCATCGGGTTCTTGGTCACCTCCCTGACCAAGGCCCTTTACCCGATTGCTCAGTTTAGGTGGGCGGCCAGCTCTAAGAAGAGTCTTGGTGGTTCCAAACTTCTTCAATTTGAGAATGATGGAGGCCACTGTGTTCTTGGGGATCTTCAATGCTGAAGAAATGTTTTGGTACCCTTCCCAAGATCTGTGCTTGACACAATCCTGTCTCGGAGCTCTACGGAAAATTCCTTTGACCTCACAGATTGATTTTTGCTCTGACCTGCACTGTCAACTGTGGGACCTTATATAGACAGGTGTGTGCCTTTCCAATCAAGTTGTAGAAACAGCTCAAGGATGGTCAATGGAAACAGGATGCACCGAAGCTGAATTTTGAGTCTCATAGCAAAGGGTCTGAGTACTTATGTAAATAAGGTATGTTTTTATTTGTAATAAATTTGCAAAAATATCTAAAACACTGTTTTTGCTTTGTCATTATGGGGTATTGTGTGTAGATTGATGAGACATCTTTTTATTTAATCCATTTTAGAATAAAGCTGTAATCTAACAAAATGTGGACAAAGTCTAGGGGTCTGAATACTTTCCAAATGCACTGTATGCTCCTGTAGTCTTCACAGGAGGAGACTGATTGTGTCAGTCATGATTCAACAAGCATTCAGAATCAAGATTACACTCTGATGTGCAACACTAGGCACCTTTCCTTGACATACCGCACAACTTCAAACATGGCAGGTCAATTTCTAACAATAATCACTGTGCAAAAATATCAAAGTCTATGGTACGTGTATGTACTCTGTCCTCCCCATAAAAACATCATCATCAATCCTATCATGACTTGCTGGGCAGGTTTGTATATCTTCTACACTGTAATACTGTCTACAGAACAAGGTTCAATAACATCTGTGATGTCAGGCCGCCACACCATACGAAGTGATAGATTTAACATTTCCTGTCAGGCCTGTCTGTCTCCGTTAAAGGGCAGGGAGGGACAGCACAGCTACATGCTCTGGGAAGTAAAAGTCAGGGTTTGACTCCAATAGTGGTTCAGATCAACTCTCTGGATCAGAGATTCTATTTACGTCCAATAACATATTTCTGTGCAGGTCATGCCCCCCTCCCCCACATGCCCCCCACCCCCCATAAAAACAGGTATTGCTACATCAAAAAGTTTCTCAACTGGTCCCTGAAACAGAATAAAACAAATATATGTTTTTCACAACACATGTCAACAAACCACCTGTTGGTCACTATCCACAGTCCCAGCTGGTGCAAAACCTTTGAATTATCAACATGTACAGTCCCCTCTCCACCTCCTATCAGCAGCCACAGCCCCAACCTTCTCCGCCCATGTCTTTGCTGTTGAGTTTGAAGCTTTCCGTCACATTCTCATTGAACATGGGTCCCCCGTGGCGCAGGATGAGCTCGGCAGCCATCTTGTTAAAGGCCTCATCCACGTTGGAGGCGTCTTTAGCCGATGTCTCAATGGCCGTCAAGAACTCCAGCTGGTGGGCCATGGTCTGGGCATCTTCTAACGACACCTCACGCTGATCCACCAGGTCAGACTTATTCCCTGAGGATAGAGAGGAGGACCAAGCAGAGGGAGGACAGATTTATTTGATTTTTTCTTTATTTAACTAGGCAAGTCAGTTAAGAACAAATTATTATTTTCAATGACGGCCTAGGAACAGTGGGTTAACTGCCTGTTCAGGGGCAGAACGACAGATTTGTACCTTGTCAGCTCGGGGGTTTGAACTTGCAACCTTCCGGTTACTAGTCCAAAGCTCTAACCACTAGGCTACGAGGATGAGAGGTGAGGGTGGAAGAGGGGAGAGAACAGGTGGGATGGGGTGAGGGTAGAAGAGGACAGGTGGGATGAGGTGAGGGTGGAAGAGGGGAGAGAACAGGTGGGATGAGGTGAGGGTGGAAGAGGGGAGAGGACAGGTGAGGTGAGGGGGGAAGAAGGAAGGAGGAGAGGGGAGAAGAGGTGAGGGGGAAGAGGACAGGTGGGACAGTAGGGGAGAGGACAGGTAAAGAGGGGAGGTGGAAGAGAGGTTAGAAGGAGAGATGAGGAAGAGGAGCAGGGGTGAGGAAGAGAGGGGTGAGGTAAAGAGGTGAGTAAGAGGTAAGAAATAGAGGTGAGGAAGAGAGGAGAGGACAGGACAGGTGAGGAGAAGAAGAGGAGGAGAGATGGGAGAGGACAGGTGGGAGAAGAGAGGACAGGTATGGATAGGGGAGAAGTGAGGAGAGGTAAAGGGGACAGGAGAGGGAAGAAATGAAGGGGACAGGTGAGGGAAGAGGAGAGGTGAGGGGGACAGGTAAGGGGAGAGGAGGAGAGGTGAGGAGGAAAGGTGAGGAAAACAGGTGAGGGAAGATGAGGAGAGGTGAAGAGGTGAGGAGGAGGTGAGGAAAAGGAGGAGGAGAGGTAAAGATGAGAGGACAGGAGGAGAGAGAGGTGAGAGTCGAGGTGGGGACACAATGGGGTATTTGGTATTTCTTCTATTTTATTAGGATCCCCATTAGCTGTTGCAGAGTCAATCAGTCCATAGGGGCCAGTCAGCCAGCCAGTCAGTCCATATGGGCCACTATGTCAGTTAGTCCAAAAGGGCCAGTCAGTCAGACAGCCAGTCAGCCCATGGAGGTCAGTCAGTCAATAGAGGCCAGTCAGTCAGCCCAGAGAGGCCAATCACTCAGTCAACTTGTCAGACCATAGGGGCCAGTCAGTCAGTCCATACATAGGGACCAGTCAGTCAATAGAGGCCAGTCAGTCAGCACATAGAGGCCATTCACTCAGTCAACGTGTCAGTCCATAGGGGCCACTATGTCAGTTAGTCCATAGGGGCCAGTCAGTCAGCCAGTCAGTCAGTCCATACATAGGGACCAGTCAGCCAGTACATACATAGGGGCCAGTCAGTCAGCCAGTCAGCCAGTACATACATAGGGGCCAGTCAGCCAGTCCATAGGGACCAGTCCATAGGGACCAGTCAGCCAGTCAGTTCATACATAGGGACCAGTCAGCGAGTCCATCGGGACCAGTCAGCGAGTCCATCGGGACCAGTCAGCCAGTCCATCGGGACCAGTCAGCCAGTCCATCGGGACCAGTCAGCCAGTCCATCGGGACCAGTCAGTCTATACATAGGGACCAGTCAGCCAGTCAGTCCATAGGGGCCAGTCAGTCAGTCCATAGGGGCCAGTCAGTCAGTCCATAGGGACCAGTCAGCCAGTACATACATAGGGGCCAGTCAGTCAGCCAGTACATACATAGGGACCAGTCAGCCAGTCCATAGGGACCAGTCCATAGGGACCAGTCAGCCAGTCAGTCCATACATAGGGACCAGTCAGCCAGTCCATAGGGACCAGTCAGCCAGTCAGTCTATACATAGGGACCAGTCAGCCAGTCAGTCAGTCCATAGGGGCCAGTCAGTCAGTCAATCCATACATAGGGGCCAGTCAGCCAGTCCATAGGGACCAGTCAGCCAGTACATACATAGGGGCCAGTCAGTCAGCCAGTCAGCCAGTACATACATAGGGACCAGTCAGCCAGTCCATAGGGACCAGTACATAGGGACCAGTCAGGCAGTCAGTCCATACATAGGGACCAGTCAGCCAGTCAGTCCATACATAGGGACCAGTCAGCCAGTCAGTCAGTCCATAGGGACCAGTCAGCCAGTCCATAGGGACCAGTCAGCCAGTCCATAGGGACCAGTACATAGGGACCAGTCAGGCAGTCAGTCCATACATAGGGACCAGTCAGCCAGTCAGTCCATACATAGGGACCAGTCAGCCAGTCAGTCAGTCCATAGGGACCAGTCAGCCAGTCCATAGGGACCAGTCAGCCAGTCCATAGGGACCAGTCAGCCAGTCAGTATATACATAGGGACCAGTCAGCCAGTCAGTCCATAGGGGCCAGTCAGTCAGTCCATAGGGGCCAGTCAGTCAGTCAGTCAGTCAGTCCATAGGGGCCAGTCAGCCAGCCAGTCAGTCAGTCCATAGGGGCCAGTCAGTCAGTCAGTCCATAGGGGCCAGTCAGTCAGTCAGTCCATAGGGTATTTGGGACTTTATTAGGATCTCCATTCGCAGTTGCAAAATCAGCAGATACTCTTCCTGGGGTCCACACAAAACATAATACAGAACATTAATAGACAAGAACAGCTCAAGGACAGAACTACACATGTAAAAAAGGCACACGTAGCCTACATATCAATACATACACACAAACTATCTAGGTCAAATAGAGGAGAGGCGTTGTGCCTTGAGATGTTGCTTTATCTGTTTTTAAAACAGAGTGATTTAAAATAGGATGATTTATGAAGACCAGGGATAAACATTATCAAGCATGTTACTGATGTAAGGTAAGTAATAAACTAACTAGCAACCCTTTATTAGGATAGTCCATCTGTTGATGCTCTACAGACCATCAGTAACATTTCAACTATCTACTAACTCTAACCCTTATTCTAACCCTAACTTTAACACTTATTCTAACCCTAACTTGAACCCTAACCCTAACCCTTATTCTAACCCTAACCCTTACCCTAACTTTAACACTTATTCTAACCCTAACCCTAACTTGAACCCTTACCCTAACCCTAACCCTTATTCTAACCCTTACCCTAACTTGAACACTTATTGTAACCCCTAACTGTTACCTAACTGGAAATCAATCATTCAGCTATCCATCTATAGATGGACTATCCAGATAAAGTCTGACCCTAGTAACTAACAACTAACCGATGAGCAGGGGTACAATGTTTGACCCTCCGTATTTCTTGACGTCCTCCATCCACTTGGGCACAGCCATGAAGGTTCCTCTCTTAGTGATGTCATAGGCAATGACGGCTCCGTTGGTGCTGCGGTAATAACTCTGGGTGATCGTCCTGAAACGTTCCTGGCCCGCCGTGTCCCAGATCTGCAGCTGGACAACAACATATTCAACCCAGGGTTATCTCACAGAGTTAGCCCTAACCCAGGGTAATCTCACAGAGTTAGCCCTAACGCAGGGTAATCTCACAGAGTTAGCCCTAACCCAGGGTAATCTCACAGAGTTAGCCCTAACCCAGGGTAATCTCACAGAGTTAGCCCTAACCCAGGGTAATCTCACAGAGTTAGCCCTAACCCAGGGTAATCTCACAGAGTTAGCCCTAACCCAGGGTAATCTCACAGAGTTAGCCCTAACCCAGGGTTATCTCACAGAGTTAGCCCTAACCCAGGGTAATCTCACAGAGTTAGCCCTAACCCAGGGTAATCTCACAGAGTTAGCCCTAACCCAGGGTAATCTCACAGAGTTAGCCCTAACCCAGGGTAATCTCACAGAGTTAGCCCTAACCCAGGGTAATCTCACAGAGTTAGCCCTAACCCAGGGTAATCTCACAGAGTTAGCCCTAACCCAGGGTAATCTCACAGAGTTAGCCCTAACCCAGGGTAATCTCACAGAGTTAGCCCTAACCCAGGGTAATCTCACAGAGTTAGCCCTAACCAAGGGTAATCTCACAGAGTTAGCCCTAACCCAGGGCAATCCCAGAGCTAGTTAACTACACATATTATCATTGGCAGTAGGCTTCCCCAGTGATTTTCCCCACGCACTGCAAGCCAGGGGAAAACAAATACATATTACAACCTATGTGTTGTGATAATTGCGTTGTTTGCTCTATAACCTGTTAGTTCATATGCCTTGACACTGTGATATATTGGCCTAAGGATGAGACAAGACACAGTGGCAGAATAAATTCAACCACACCTTTGTTTCATCACCAAACCAGAGAGCAACATCTGTCTAGTGAAGTCCACAAAGCATATTGCATGTAACAAACAGTTACATGACCTACAGCAAGGTCAATCAAGTTAATGTTTCAGACATTTGAGACCACTAAACAGCTACTAATTTAGAAACCAGGAGAGTCAGGCTACCGCAAGTCACAAAGAACCCAGGAGAGTCAGGCTACCGCAAGTCACAAAGAACCCAGGAGAGTCAGGCTACCGCAAGTCACAAAGAACCCAGGAGAGTCAGGCTACCGCAAGTCACAAAGAACCCAGCAGCTGCTTCCACTATTCCAGCACCATTTCAACATCATCCAATCACCTATGCTTAGTCTAAAACAGTGACAACTAAAAGATACCAAAAACAATATAGTCCAATCAAAGTAAGCTAAATATGATGAGGCTCTCCATGGTTCTAATTTGTGTGTGTGTTCGTACAAGCAGAAAAAACATGTTGACTCACCCTACTTATTGAGAAACGCCGATGCCATCCTCTCATGTTGACTGTCATACAGTACAAGCTTTTAGTTTTCGTCTTAGCCTACCTGGCTAAAATGCAGTGGTGGAAAAAGTACCCAATTGTCATACTTGAGTAAAAGTATAGATACCTTAATAGAAAGTTACTCAAGTAAAAGTGAAAGTCACCCAGTAAAATACTACTTGAGTAAAAGTCTAAAAGTATGGGCATTAATATGGAGTTGGTCTCCCTTTGCTGCTATAACAGCCTCCACTCTTCTGGGAAGGCTTTCCACTAGATGTTGGAACATTGCTGCGGGGACTTGCTTCAATTCAGCCACAAGAGCATTAGTGAGGTCGGGCACTGATGTTGGGTGATTAGGCCTGGCTCACAGTCGGCGTTCCAATTCATCCCAAAGCTGATCAATGGGGTTGAGGTCAGGTCTCCGTGTAGGTTAGTCAAGTTCTTCCACATCGATGTCGACAAACCATTTCTGTATGGACCTTGCTTTGTGCATGGGGCCTTCCCCAAACGGTTAGCACAAAGCTGGAAGCACAGAATAGCCTAGAATGTCATTGTGTGCTGTAGCGTTAAGCTTTCCCTTCATTGGAACTAAGGGGCCTGAACCATGAAAAACAACCGCAGACATGGGATAAACAAACGCCAAGTCAATAACACAATAGAAAAATATACAGTGTGTGCAAATGAAGCCAGGTTAGGGAGGTAAGGCAATAAATAGGCCATAGTGGCGAAATAATTACAATTTAGCATTAACACTGGAATAGATGTGCAGAAGATGATGTGCAAGTAAAGATACAGTTGTGCAATTGCTCCTGAGTCCAATGGCAGCGAGCTTTACACCACTCCAGCCGACGCTTGGCTGCTCAGCCATGGAAACCCATTTCATGAAGCTCCCGAAAAACAGTTATTGTGTTGACGTTGCTTCCAGAGGCAGTTTAGACCTCAGTAGTGAGACCTCGGTAGTGAGTGTTGCAACCGAGGACAGACGATTTTTTACACGCTTCAGCGGTCCCGTTCTGAGTTTGTGTGGCCTACCACTTCGCTGGCTGAGCCGTTGTTGCTCCTAGATGTTTCCACTTCACAATAACAGCACTTACAGCAGAGAAGAAATGTGACAAACTGACTTGTTGGAAAGGTGGCATCCTATGGCGGTGCCACATTGAAAGTCACTGAGCTCTTCAGTACGAGCCATTCTACTGCCAATGTTTGTCTATGTTGATTGCATGGCTGTGTGCTCGATTTTATACACCTGTTGTGGCTGAAAAAGCAGAATCCACTCATTTGAAGGGGTGTCCACATACTGCTGTATATACAGTGAGTAGTGGCAGCATAGAGACCCTGAGGGATGACTGCAGAGCTGGACCCTATTGCAAATGCTCGCTGGCTTCCCTTGGATTCAATGCTATGGGTGTCAATAATGTCATACAGCATCACTACACACAGAGCTGTTTCGCTTTCTCGGGTGGTTTCTCTGGTGAGAGTGTCCATTCAGCCTCTTGCGAATTGAAGGAAAATGATGAAACACAGAGTAACGAAATAAAATATTTGATGTATTTATTTTAGTGGGGGATCAATTTTTTTGGGGGGGGGACGCCTGGCTTCCCTTGGCAACCATGAATACGCGCCACTGTCTATTGTTGACTTTGGTTAACAGTCACATAGGCTAGGCTATGGGAATTGATCAATTCACATCAGGTTACTTTAGCTATAGCTACTAACCTTCACTCTCTTCCCTTGAATATCCATTGTCTTCATGGTAAAGTCCACTCCGATGGTATTTCCTTGTCTTTCCATGAAATTACCAGACTTGAACCGTTGAACCACACAAGTTTTGCCAACACCTACATCTCCCACTAAAACTATTTTAAAAACAAAGTCATAGCTGTCATCCGTCTCCAGTAACGTTAATGACATTGTCGATGCGACTGGTGGCTGTTTCTTAGATAACTACAAAGTTATCGTCGATGTTACATGAGTGTTTTATAACAACGCTAGAATAGTATCTGTCTACAATGCAAAACTGACGTGGAGAAAAGTCGGCACCCACGGAATTGCCAACGCGGAAGGCAAAAGTACAGTTTTAGGTATCCTTCAACCGCGCCTGAATGTTTCAACACGGACTAGATAAACGCTATTCTCATAGGAGTCCATAGCATACAAAGTGGAGGACCGTCACTAGGGTCCTAATAACAGCTGTTATTTCAGATTTATTTGCAACGCATTCAAACAATTTACAATTGTAAAATGCAATCCATGCAAATGGTACAAGATTAGGGTCAGATAATATTATAAAACAATCTAGAATAAGGCTAATCTGGGTGTTTTAAAAGCATTTAAAATATATAAGTAATTTGACATGTTTGGAGTTTAATTTAACAATAATTTGAATTATGAAATCCCTAATATACACAATCATTATCGTGGCATGTATTTTATGTTATTGGACATGTGATGTTGTTAACATTAGGCCTATAGATGACAATTTAATTAGGAGAACTTTTCAATTCTAACATTGTGAGGCTTCTCCCACCGCTGACTTTGCAATGACAACTGGGGTGTATTCATTCCGCCAATTTTGTTTCAAAACATTTCTTAAACAGAAGCAAACATGGACGAAATGGGGAGGGACTAACCTGAATTTGCCAAACACTTCTGGGGTGTATTCATTAGTCAGATTCCGTTGCAAAATGTTTATTAGTCTGTTGCGAAACCGTTTATTGTTGACGTTTACTATCTAGGAACCAAATTGAAGGAAACAGGATCTAACAAGGAATTACCTACATAAATTTGTCCAATAGAAAGTCTTGTTTTCGTTTGAAGTAACAGTTTCCATTGCAACACATTTTGTAACAGACTAAACATTTTGCAACGGAAACCTGACTAATGAATACACCCTTGGGGTTTAAGAACCAAACAGAAGTAAAAAGAGGAAAAGGAATGAAACATGGCGGGATTAACCTGAATTTGTCCAATAGAAAACTCTTGTTTGCGTTTTCCTTTGAAGTAAATGGTTTCTGTTGTAAAAAACACTTTGCAACAGAATCGGGGTAATAATTACACCCCTGCGCCACAGATAGAACAACGAGCCTGATGTTTCACCAGATGTATAAATCTAAAGCATCCGGTTGGCGTTTCCACTCACTGCTAAATATGGTGAAGAGAGGAAGCCCAGTGGCGGGCCCATTGGAAACGACAGTCTGATACACTGGTGGCAGAATCTGCGTAGCTTGTTCTACAGGCTAAACCCAATGAGGTAGGCTGACGGCGACGCCGGAGAGTCGGAAATTGCGGGGAGTAGTGCGAATGAAATGGAGGAAATGGAGAACAAGTTGGTGAAGCAACAGCTGTGATGGAATGTGAACAATATGGGTGTCAGTTTTGATGGAGAAAAGGTTGAAGAGTAGCATCTGTGATGGAATGTGACACGAGCCTACCAGACAAGCTAAATAACTTCTATGCTCGATTCGAGGCAAGCAACACTGAAGCGTGCATGAGAGCATTAGCTCTCCCAGACGACTGTGTGATCACGCACTCCGTAGCCAATCTGAGTAAGACCTGGGCCTGCTGTCAGACTGATGGATCTTACATGGATGTACCTGTAGTAAGTGGGCCTGCTGTCAGACTGATGGAGCTGACATGGATGTACCTGTAGTAGGTGGGCCTACTGTGAGGACTGGTGCTTCTGATGGCCCTGGCATGGTTTGGAGACCTGTTCAGAAATCTGGTGCTCATGAATGTAGACTGTCAAAGGACACTTTGATAATGAATAAAGTTGACTTCATAGCCTTTATTGGTAAGGTTATCAATACGACTCGGGTTGTGGAAAGCAGAAATGCCAGGTCGAAGGTTATTGTGGAGAAGGCAAAAGAGATATTGGGGGTAACAGATGTTACTGTTGAAATGGTTGTTGACATGCTGAATAATCATAAGGGTGGAGTTATTTACAATGAAGGCCTACCAAAGGGCAAAGGCCTCCAGCAGGGACGGGGGCTGGGATAATAAAAAAATATATATAAATATAGGACAAAACAAACATCATGACAAGAGACAACACAACACTACATAAAGAGAGACTTAAGACAACAACATAGCAAGGTAGCAACACATGGCAACACAACATGGTACAAACATAATTGGGCACAGACAACAGCATACAGTACCTTTTTTGCTCATGTTTTGGTTCCCCGTGTCGATAACCTGAAATGTAGGAGAATGTGAGATATATGGTAGCCTAATCTTTGGCACTTTGTAATCATTTACAATATTGATAGTCAAGGGGTGTTGCGCATGTTTCGGCCGGCAGGGGTAGCCGCTCGCTCCAGTGGTTGCCCTCACGCGTCTCCCTCTACAGTGGCTCGTGCTAACCTGACTAGTCAGTTTGAACAGGAGTGCCAAGCCATCTAAAAACAAAACATTTTAAACGTTGTCATTACGGTGAGCGAGTTAGAAAGCATAGGATATGACACCAAGTTAGGCGGAGTGTAATGATATGATTGTTGTTATTTCTTAATAATGTTTTCATAATTCAATTCATTTATAAAAGTATGTTAGCATAAAAGCTAACGTCGGCTAAAATTAGCTCCAGTCAAGCTAGCCTGTCGTAGTCGTGGCGACAGAACCAACGAACGTTCTCACAGTGTAAACAAAGGGAAGCGTTGTAGCTTGCTGTTTTTAAGGATATGTTGAGAATTACATGATGAACATGTATCTATTAGATACGATAGTAAATAGTAAAAAAAGAATAGTGTAAAAAGATTATGTTGGCTATTTACAATTGTACAAGAGTAGTCAAGTCAGTTGAATGAGAGAGAACCAACTGAGAACAGTATTGAAGAGAGAAGCACCAGATGAACTATTTTAAATCGTCAAGGTTTCAGACTTCCTTCATTCTTCTCACCATACCCTATCCAGGTCCCAAGGTTTAAGAGGGTACACTACACTACTAGGCTGTGTGTTGTGGTTTTTGACTATGCGATAAAGGGGTTTAAGAGGGTACTAGACCTACGCTTTGCCATTGCAGAGCTAGTAGTCAATGTTGCATTATATGAGTAACGTAAACTCACCCCACTCCTTACAAATGTGCGAAACCGCAACATTCAAACGAGGCTACAAAGAAAACTAATGGTGACTTCAAAATCGGGGGCGTGAACTAGGTTTCTATTCAAGCGTTGATCGACATGGTAATGGCTCTATAGTATTGGAAAAAAAACAAACCCTCCACAGCACGCACAAAGCAACTATTTATGTCTTACAATCTCTCTCCACCAGGTGTAGCACTACTCTCATCCTTTAAAAACAAGAAATGGACAGTAAGGGGGATACCTCGTCATTTTTTGCGTCATCATTGCATGCGATCATCATTCTCAAAGCCGCTGTTTATTTCTAAGATCACTTTACCACCGCCCTAAATAACCGATTCAAATTCGACACAAACTTTCAAATAGGTATGTAATGACACATTATATAAACTCTTTATAGTGTTTTATTTACATTTTAGAGGCGATAAGGTGATAAGTTGGACAGATCGAGTGATAAAAAGCTATTTTCCCACACAACATCTCTCCGTCTCACTATCACGCATTAGTTTCGCTTCCCCACCTGCCATTTTTTTAAAGACCCGACGGGGCTCATTGCCTGCTTGAATTATGCAGAAACGGGCAGTGTTTAGGTCATGTAATTGATTCTGTTGGAAAGGGGAGAAATTGTGCTTTACAATGGTATTGACATTACAGTTGTTCTGGAAGTATTACGTTTTGGGGGCGCTAAAATAAGGGCAATTGTACGGACCAAGGCGATGTACGAGTTTACGTTACCATAAATTACTACGGTTTTGGTCACTTTATCTGAAAAACGGTGGGACACAGACCATCATAATACATTGTAAACAAATACCATGCTTTCATGTTTCACTACATGCTGGTAGTACAAAACAATGGTATATTTTAAAAAACTAACATTTTTGGTCAGTACCATGGCAGGAAAATAACATGGTACAGTGGGGCAAAAAAGTATTTAGTCAGCCACCAATTGTACAAGTTCTCCCACTTAAAAAGATGAGAGAGGCCTGTAATTTTCATCATAGGTACACTTCAACTATGACAGACAAAATGACAAAAAAAATCCTTAAAATCACATTGTAGGATTTTTTATGAATTTATTTGCAAAAAGGGTGGAAAATAAGTATTTGGTCAATAACAAAAGTTTATCTCAATACTTTGTTATACAGTGGGGCAAACATGTATTTAGTCAGCCACCAATTGTGCAAGTTCTCCCACTTAAAAAGACGAGAGGCCTGTAATTTTCATCATAGGTACAATTAAACTATGACAGACAAAATGAGAAATTTTTTTTCTCCAGAAAATCAGATTGTAGGATTTTTAATGAATTTATTGCAAATTATGGTGGAAAATAAGTATTTGGTCAATAACAAAAGTTTATCTCAATACTTTGTTATATACCCTTTGTTGGCAATGACAGAGGTCAAACATTTTCTGTAAGTCTTCACAAGGTTTTCACACACTGTTGCTGGTATTTTGGCCCATTCCTCCATGCAGATCTCCTCTAGAGCAGTGATGTTTTGGGGCTGTTGCTGGGCAACACGGACTTTCAACTCCCTCCAAAGATTTTCTATGGGGTTGAGATCTGGAGACTGGCTAGGCCACTCCAGGACCTTGAAATGCTTCTTATGAAGCCACTCCTTCGTTGCCCGGGCGGTGTGTTTGGGATCATTGTCATGCTGAAAGACCCAGCCACGTTTCATCTTCAATGCCCTTGCTGATGGAAGGAGGTTTTCACTCAAAATCTCACGATACATGGCCCCATTCATTCTTTCCTTTACACGGATCAGTCGTTCTGGTCCCTTTGCAGAAAAACAGCCCCAAAGCATGATGTTTCCACCCCCATGCTTCACAGTAGGCATGGTGTTCTTTGGATGCAACTCTGCATTCTTTGTCCTCCAAACACGACGAGTTGAGTTTTTACCAACAAGTTATATTTTGGTTTCATCTGACCATATGACATTCTCCCAATCTTCTTCTGGATCATCCAAATGCTCTCTAGCAAACTTCAGACGGGCCTGGACATGTACCGGCTTAAGCAGGGGGTCACGTCTGGCACTGCAGGATTTGAGTCCCTGGCGGCGTAGTGTGTTACTGATGGTAGGCTTTGTTACTTTGGTCCCAGCTCTCTGCAGGTCATTCACTTGGTCCCCCCCATGTGGTTCTGTGATTTTTGCTCACCGTTCTTGTGATCATTTTTGACCCCACGGGTTGAGATCTTGCGTGGAGCCCCAGATCGAGGGAGATTATCAGTGGTCTTGTATGTCTTCCATTTCCTAATAATTGGTCCCACAGTTGATTTCTTCAAACCAAGCTGCTTACCTATTGCAGATTCAGTCTTCCCAGCCTACAATTTGGTTTCTGGTGTCCTTTGACAGCTCTTTGGTCTTGGCCATAGTGGAGTTTGGAATGTGACTGTTTGAGGTTGTGGACAGGTGTCTTTTATACTGATAACAAGTTCAAACAGGTACCATTAAATCAAATCAAATCAAATTTTATTTGTCACATACACATGGTTAGCAGATGTTAATGCGAGTGTAGCGAAATGCTTGTGCTTCTAGTTCCGACAATGCAGTAATAACAAGTAATCTAACTAACAATTCCAAAACTACTGTCTTGTACACAGTGTAAGGGGAAAAAGAATATGTACATAAGGATATATGAATGAGTGATGGTACAGAGCAGCATAGGCAAGATACAGTAGATGGTATCGGGTACAGTATGTACAAATGAGATGAGTATGTAAACAAAGTGGCATAGTATAGTATAAAGTGGCTAGTGATACATGTATTACATAAGGATACCGTCGATGATATAGAGTACAGTATATACGTATGCATATGAGATGAATAATGTAGGGTAAGTAACATTTATATAAGGTAGCATTGTTTAAAGTGGCTAGTGATATATTTACATCATTTCCCATCAATTCCCATTATTAAAGTGGCTGGAGTTGAGTCAGTGTCAGTGTGTTGGCAGCAGCCACTCAGTGTTAGTGGTGGCTGTTTAACAGTCTGATGGCCTTGAGATAGAAGCTGTTTTTCAGTCATTAATTCATTAATACAGGTAACGAGTGGAGGACAGAGGAGCCTCTTAAAAAATAAGTTACAGGTCTGTGAGAGCCAGAAATCTTGCTTGTTTGTACGTGACCAAATACTTATTTTCCACCATAATTTGCAGATAAATTGGTGGCTGACTAAATACTTTTTTGCCCCACTGTATAACCATGGTCGTTTTTTCATTGTACCACCATTGTACATTTTTGTAAGGGATAACTCGAAGTGGATTAGTGATGATTTATTGTTTTTCTTTAGTCCAGAGGGAGCGGGCGCTCCTGATCATGTGATTGTGACAAGAAATTACTTGCTTTTCTCTCCAGAGCAGGAAGCCATTGAAAGGTGTGATGATGGGGTGCCATTAAGTGTTGAGGAGGATCAGTTGAAACTGAAGATTCCCGGTGTCTGTGATGCCCACCGTTTGGTGCGACGGAGACCCGGTGGAGAGCGTGGGGAAACGGAGAAGACATTGTCTACCCTGCTGAGTTTTGATGTAGAGTCTTTGCCAGATAAGGTCAAGGTAGGAAGTGTAAGTTATCTCTTGAGAGTGTTTGTTCATAAAATACTACAGTGTTGTAAGTGTCAAGGTTATGGGCATGTTGCAGCAGTGTGTAGGAGGGAGAGTACTAGATGTGAGAAGTGTGCAAGAGGGCATGAGACAAAGGAATGTGTAGTATCGGTGGAGAAAGTTGTGTGTCTTAGCTGTGGGGGTGCCCATGAGACTGGAATGTTGGGTGAGAGAGAGGCAAGTTGAGGTTGGTAGGGTTAGTGTAGTACAGAAAGTGTTCAATGCCGAAGCAGTGAAGAGAGTGGTAGAGGAAGATGGGTACAGGGTGAGGGATCCTGAGAGGATTCCTGTGAGTATGCAGAGATCAAAGAGACAGTGATGGGAAGAATATGTGCTTCAGTAAGCTGGGCTTTTTAGCATTCATAGCCATGGTTGTCAATTGTACTTTAGAAATGGATCAGAAGTCCCTGAAAATAGAGGCAATGTGGTGGCAATGACACAAAAGTACTTAGGGTTATGAGAATTTACTGCAGAACAGCTGCAGGGGGTGTTGAGTGGGAGTCTTCTGTCCTCTCAGACCGTTGGTCTGGAGTCAAATTAAATAGGGTTAAATAGTGTAATGGGGCATTTTTTTTTTTAGAGGGATAATAGTTGATAGGGCAATTTTCTTTTTTCCCCAATGTATTACCGTATCAACAAATTGAATGTAGGTAGGTCGTGACTGGCCTCACACACCACCTCTACGCACCGACAGAGATGACCGCCTCGCTTCGCGTTCCTAGGAAACTTGTTATTTCTTACATTGGTACCCCAGGTAATCTTAGGTTTCATAACATACAGTCGGGAGGAACTACTGCATATAAGAGCAACGTCAACTCACCATCATTACGACCAGGAATATGACTTTCGCGAAGCGGATCCTGTGTTCTGCCTTCCACCCAGGACAACGGATCGAATCCCAGCCGGCAACCCAAAACAACGACGTCGTAAAAGAGGCAAACGAAGCGGTCTTCTGGTCAGGCTCCGGAGACGGGCACATTGCGCACCACTCCTTAGCATACTACTCGCCAATGTCCAGTCTCTTGACAACAAGGTTGATGAAATCCGAGCAAGGGTAGCTTTCCAGAGAGACATCAGAGACTGTAACGTTCTTTGCTTCACGGAAACATGGCTCACTCGAGAGACACTAACGGAGTCGGTGCAGCCAGCTGGTTGCTTTACGCGTCGCGCCGACAGAAACAAACATCTTTCTGGTAAGAAGAGGGGCAGGGGGGTATGCCTTATGATTAACGAGACGTGGTGTGATCATAACAACATACAGGAACTCAAGTCCTTCTGTTCACCTGACTTAGAATTCCTCACAATCAAATGTCGACCGCATTATCTACCAAGGGAATTCTCTTCGATTATAATCACAGCCGTATATATTCCCCCCTAAGCAGACACATCGATGGCCCTGAACACACTTTATTTGACTATGCAAACTGGAAGCCACATATCCTGAGCCTGCATTCATTGTAGCTGGGGATTTTAACAAGGCTAATCTGAAAACAAGACTCCCTAAATTTTAGCAGCATATCGATTGCGCAACCAGGGCTGGTACAACCCTGGATCATTGTTATTCTAACTTCCGCAACGCATATAAGGCCCTTCCCCGCCCTCCTTTCGGAAAAGCTGACCACGACTCCATTTTGTTGCTCTCTGCCTACAGACAGAAACTAAAACAAGAAGCTCCCACGCTCAGGTCTGTTCAACGCTGGTCCAACCAATCTGATTCCACGCTTCAAGACTGCTTCGATCACATGGATTGGGATATGTTACGCATTGCTTCCAACAACAACATTGACGAATACGCTGATTCGGTGAGCGAGTTCATTAGAAAGTGCATTGACGATGTCGTACCCATAGCAACGATTAAAACATTCCCAAACCAGAAACCGTGGATTGATGGCAGCATTCGAGTAAAACTGAAAGCGCGAACCACTGCTTTTAACCAGTGCAAGGTGACCGCAAACATGACCGAATACAAACAGTGTAGCTATTCCCTCCGCAAGGCAATCAAACAAGCTAAGCGTCAATATAGAGACAAAGTAGAGTCGCAATTCAAAGGCTCAGACACAAGAGGTATGTGGCAGGGTTTACAGTCAATCACGGATTACAAAAAGAAAACCAGCCCGTCGCGGACCAGGAACTCTTGCTCCCAGACAGACTAAATAACTTTTTTACCCGCTTTGAGGACAATACAGTGCCACTGACACGGCCTGCAACCAAAACCTGCGGACTCTCCTTCACTGCAGCTGACGTGAGTAAAACATTTAAACGTGTTAACCCTCGCAAGGCTACAGGCCCAGACGGCATCCCCAGCCGCATACTCAGAGCATGCGCAGATCAGCTGGCTGGTGTGTTTACAGACATATTCAATCAATCCTTATCCCAGTCTGCTGTTCCCACATGCTTCAAGAGGGCCACCATTGTTCCTGTTCCCAAGATATCTAAGGTAACTGAGCTAAACGACTACCGCCTCGTAGCACTCACTTCCGTCATCATGAAGTGCTTTGAGAGACTAGTCAAGGACCATATCACCTCCACCCTACCTGAAACCCTAGACCCACTCCAATTTGCTTACTGCCCAAATAGGTCCACAGACGACGTAATCGCAACCACACTGCACACTGCCCTAACCCATCTGGACAAGAGGAATACCTATGTGAGAATGCTGTTCATCGACTACAGCTCAGCATTTAACACCATAGTACCCTCCAAACTCGTCATCAAGCTCGAGACCCTGGGTCTCGACCCCGCCCTGTGCAACTAGGTACAGGACGTCCTGACGGGCCGCCCCCAGGTGGTGAGGGTAGGTAACAACATCTCCACCCCTTTGATCCTCAACACTGGGGCCCCACAAGGGTGTGTTCTGAGCCCTCTCCTGTACTCCCTGTTCACCCACGACTGCGTGGCCATGCACGCCTCCATCTGAATCATGGTGGAGATGGAGTTTGCGGACGACACTACATTGGTAGGCTTGATTACCAACAACGACGAGACGGCCTACAGGGAGGAGGTGAGGGCCCTCGGAGTGTGGTGTCAGGAAAATAACCTCACACTCAACGTCAACAAAACAAAAGAGATGATTGTGGACTTCAGGAAACAGCAGAGGGAGCACCCCCCTATCCACATCGATGGGACAGTAGTGGAGAGGGTAGTAAGTTTTAAGTTCCTCGTGTACACATCAAGAATCAAACTGAATTGGTCCACCCACACAGACAGCATCGTGAAGAAGGCGCAGCAGCGCCTCTTCAACCTCAGGAGGCAGAAGAAATTCGGCTTGTCACCAAAAGCACTCACAAACTTCTACAGATGCACAATCGAGAGCATCCTGTCGGGCTGTATCACCGCCTGGTACGGCAACTTCTCCACCCACAACTGTAAGGCTCTCCAGAGGGTAGTGAGGTCTGCACAACGCATCACCGGGGAAAAACAGGAAGGCCATAAAGATCATCAGGACAACAACCACCCGAGCCACTGCCTGTTCACCCCGCTATCATCCAGAAGGCGAGGTCAGTACAGGTGCATCAAAGCAGGGACCGAGACACTGAAAAACAGCTTCTATCTCAAGGCCATCAGACTGTTAAACAGCCACCACTAACATTGAGTGGCTGCTGCCAACACACTGACTCAACTCCAGCCACTTCAATAATGGGAATTGATGGGAATTGATGTAAAATATATATATATATATATATATATATATATATATATATATATATATATATATATATATATATATATATCACTAGCCACTTTAAACTATGCTACTTAATATAATGTTTACATACCCTACATTACTTATCTCATATGTATATGTATATACTGTACTCTATATCATCTACTGCATCTTTATGTAATACACTTTAAACTATGCCACTTTGTTTACATACCCTACATTACTCATCTCATATGTATGTACTGTACTCGATAGCATCTACTGCATCTTGCCTATACCGTTCTGTACCATCACTCATTCATATATCTTTATGTACATATTCTTTATCCCTTTACACTTGTGTGTATAAGGTAGTAGTTTTGAAATTGTTAGGTTAGATTACTCGTTGGTTACTACTGCATTGTTGGAACTAGAAGCACAAGCATTTCACTACACTCGCATTAACATCTGCTAACCATGTGTATGTGACCAATACACTTGATTTGATTTGATTTAAAGTAGGTGGCGGTGTATGCACCTAAAAGTTGGATGCAATCAATTCCTAAAGAAGAAGAAGAAGCCCAGGTGCCAGCAGTGGGAGAAGATGGAGCGAGATTCTGCACATTTTCTTATTAATGAAACATTTGATTTCCATACAGTTTTCTGTTCCCAAAACTAGAATCTGTTACGAACAGTGGACTGCGTTTTGTAGACTTTACCTTTTCCCAAAGTTTCTAAAAAGTGAGATGTTTAGAAGGTGTGCATGGGCGAATTGAGTTATTGCACACACACATTTCACAGAGTAGGTGTTCCCTAACAGAAATATGCAAATACATGATAGAACGCGTCAATACGATCTCGCTAGCTCGTGCTTGGCTCTCCCCATTTCCTTGCTTATTCTGCCCAATCTACATTGGGTTAGTTATAAAAAATCTTTGCCTGTACTCCTGCCTTGTCTTCTCTGGGTTTGCTCCTCCAACCCAAAGGGTTGCCAAAGGCAGTTTAACAAAGTACTGCGTAAAGGGTCTGAATACTTATGTACATGTGATATTTCTGTTTCTGTAAAACCGGTTTTTGCTTTTTCATTACGGGGTATTGTATGTATTTCTGCTGTTCCCTGTTAATGTTTATTTAAATATCACCACTTTTCTAATTCTACATTGTCATTCTTAATGTTGTATATTAAACAAAACAATTGAATAGCATAAATATATCCTTCTGTTTTCTTTAAAAAATGAGTTTTCAATTATTTCCATTTGTTTAACATTGTGTGGTTTGCATAATAATACAGACAGCAGTACTGTGAAGTTTTATTGGAAGTGTTATTGACAGGTATTTTATGACATTAACAACAAAACAAATGCATCATATAGCAAGTGAAACAAAGTACTACAATGTCCTTACTGTCAGTACTGTAGATAACATCAGAAACAGATGTCTTCAACTAGCAGGTTCTGTATATTTCACCGTATCTAAGACTCAATCAGATCAAATATTAACCGACATGCCACCAGAGGTCTCTTCCCAGTCCCCATGTCCAGAACAGACTATGGGAGGCACACAGTACTACATAGAGCCATGACCACATGGAACTCTATTCCACAGTACTACATAGAGCCATGACTACATGGAAACTCTATTCCACTTCAAGTAACTGATGCAAGCAGTAAAATTAGATTTAAAAAACAGATACAAATGCACCTTATGGAACACCGGGGACTGTGAAAAAACACAAACATAGGCACAGACACATGCATACACACACGTACACATGGATTTTGTGTTGTAGATATGTGGTAGTAGAGTAGGGACCTGAGGGCACACAAGGTGTTGTGAAATCTGTTTTGAATATATTGTAATGTTTTTACAATTGTATAACTGTCTTAATTTTCCTGGACCCCAGGAAGAGTAGCTGCAAATATAAACCGGGCCAAGCTTCCTGTCGTCCAGGACCTCTATACTAGGCGGTGTCAGAGGAAGGCCCTAAATATGGTCAAAGACTCCAGCCTCCCAATCCTAGGCTGTTCTCTCTGCTATCGCATGGCAAGCGGTACAGGAGCGCCAAGTCTAGGTCCAAAAGGCTCCTTAACAACTTCTACCCCCAAGCCATTAGACTGCCGAGCAGAGACTCAAGTTGCTACCCGGACTATTTGCATTCACTCCCTTTTTTAAGCTGCTGCTACTGGCTGTTTATTATCTATGCATAGACAATTTAGCCCTTCCTACATGTACATATTACCTCAACTACCTCGACTAACCTGTACCCCCGCACATTGACTCTGTACCTATACCTCCTGTATATAGCCTCGTTATGGTTATTTTATTGTGTTACTTTTTTAAATACTTTATTTAATTTTTTTATGTATTTTTGTAGCAAATATTTTCTTACTTCAAAAAAAAACTGCATTGTTGGTTACGGGCTTGTACGTAAGCATTTCATGGTAAGGTCTGCACCTGTTGTATTCGGCGCATGTAACAAATAAAATTTGATTTGATTTGATAGCCGACACCCGCATAGCTGATGTTTTGGTGGTGTTGGAGGTGGAGTTGCATTGGAGCTGTCAAATCGGTGAGCAGCTGCTCTTGTGTTCAATGTGGGGATTTGATTAATCTGGCTCGGGCGCCTGGGTACTGTAGCTGTGTTTTGCACCGGATGAAAGTTGATTGCATTCATTCTGGGAACCAGGCTGCCTCCCGGGCGTGAGCCAGGTGCCCCATTCAAAGCCCATGGCAAAGACGGCTCAAAACAAAACTGAAGTAAATCATTTAATTAATTAATGGAGGAGTAAGTGATTGCTTTTGATAAAAACGCTTTATCTGCCTTCCCAATAAAAAACAGTTTGAAAATTCAATTCTACAATTCTATTTTATGTTAAATAGATGTATGTTTCTGGACAATGCACCACGCTGCCTTGTTGACTGAGTGGCGCAGATTACTGTTCCATTTGAGAAGGGCTCTCCTCCCTCATTTCTTTTGCCCGTTGACGTCACGGGCCATAGACCGGTGCCCCACGGCTCAGCATTATCAAATCCTCCCATTGTCACGAAGCCACACCCGTCCCACTTGCGTTAGAAGTTTAGAAGGAGAAAGTGTAGGCTATATAGAAATAATGAAGCTCAAATTGAAAATCATGAAACTAAATAATGAGGATTTCTAACATCCTAATGGAGGTGTAGATTACATCTCACATTATAGTGTTGGAACTTGTAAACAAGACTGCATGAGATATATCTCAATTGACTCTGCAGCAAATGGCAATGTCTGCTTTAGGTATAATGCCGGGAGCCGTTTTGGATTTGACAGCTCTAATGCAGTTCCATCTTCAACACCGTCAAAACATCAGCTAAAGTGAATCTGATTGAAATGGGCCTGAAGGTTCTAATGAGAATGCTGTAGTTAAAGAAAGAAAATCAACAGTTCTATAACTTCTCTTAACAGAGGCATAGAAAGGAACATGACAGATATACGGTACACTATATATACAAAAGTATGTAGACATCCCTTCAAATTAGTGGATTTGGCTATTTCAGCCACACCCGTTGCTGACAGGTGTATAAAATCGAGCACACAGCCATGTAATCTCCATAGACAAACATTAGCAGTAGAAGGGCCTTACTGAAGAGCTCAGTGACTTTCAACGTGGCACCGTCATAGGGTTCCACCTTTCCAACAAGTCAGTTAGTCAAATTTCTGTCCTGCTTGAGCTGCCCTGGTCAACTGTAAGGGCTGTTATTTAAAAAAAAAATATTATTTTTTAATAATTACTTATTACAAAAAACACAGGGAAGGGGAAACATTAAAGTATTAGAACATGAAGGACAACCAATACAGCATCAAGACACTATCAAACATGTATCAGTCTTTCTGCAACAGAGCCATCCTAATGTGTGAGGGTGCATGTGCATGATAGTGATATAAAATAAATATCATATGTAATTTCCTTTTTCATGATCACAATCTGTGAAACCCAAACCCTCCAAGATCCCCCCACAGTTCCCCAATAGCTGTCCCTCAACCATTTGAGACCCCTCCCACAGTCCACCCCAGAAGAAAAAAATATATACAATTGATTCCATTCCCCACCCCCAAGAACCCCCCAATGCACCAACAACCAAGAGAATGAACTAAAGAGAAAAAAGGAAAAGACAGAAGAAAACAGCGAACAACAATGCAAAATAAAACAAAATAACTCATTTAAAACAAAGGACATCAAGGACAACTGAAATCATAACAGCAATGCCTACTGTATATGTTTGTGTGCATGTCTGGCACTATTACATGTATGTGTGTGTTCTTATATGTGTTTATTTGAATGAGAGTGTGTGTATATGCATGTGTACAAACACCTGCACTGCATCAGCCTCAGGCAAACCGGCATTAGTTGTAAAAACTCTGCCCCTCAGTGTCATTCAAATTTACTTTTATTATGTTTATTTAGACTTTTTTTCCCCTTTATCTTTTGACCATCATTCTCTCTCTCACACAGCAACTCCACTCCCACTTGTCTCCAATTCCACATACCAACCCTCAGCTTCCCTCAGCCCATCCCATTTATCTCTGTTGATCACCCACTTCGTGTTTCTACGCAACACATATCTCTCAACAATGCTATAATGTTTAACGTACAATTTCAGTCTATATAATCGAATAGAATCTACAGATTGCGTGTTGAAGATAAATACTTTAACTAAGAGTATTAGTATATTAGTAATTAACTGACCCGGTCTCTCCAGATCTCCTAACAGTACTATTTCTAGGGTCAATTTTAGATCAGCCATTCCTGAACCAGAGACCAGAAACAGGGCTACCTGGGAGCAATAACAAAAAAAATGGTCTATTGATTCTGTATCCTCACAACAAAATATGCAGAGCTTCAATGATTTTATGCCCCAAATATTCAACATTTTGTTGGTGGCAAGAATTCTATGTAATAATTTTAGCTGAAAAGCACAAAGTCTTAAATCTTGCGTTTTATATATCAACTCATACTCATGGTACAACTGTGCCAAACAGATTGCAAATAGTTGGGAAGAGATTTTTGATGTACCGATTTCATGGTACAGGGTTTATGGCCCGTGACGTCAACGGGCAACGGACGTCAACGGGCAACGGACGTCAACGGGCATAAAATCGGTACATCAAAAATCTCTTCCCAACTATTTGCAATCTGTTTGGCACAGTTGTCAACATCCTGGTCCTCAAATGGAACTGGTATACTTTCCTATTTATGCTATTTTTATTCCTCCGCCAGTTTGATCCTTTATATTGGGCAGACAGATCAGTTGGCTACCTCCTCCCGCTGCCACCTGCCTCCTCCAGTTTTGATCCTTTATATTGGGCAGACAGACCAGTTCCCTACCTCCTCCCGCTGCCACCCGCCTCCTCCATTTTTGGGGCAATGCTGTACTCAATTGGTTGTACTCTTGGATTGAGCAGACCTTCCCGTACAATTCTGATAACTCCATGAAGGACATAACTCTTCCATTCCAATTTACAATATCATTTAAGAACAAAATACCCTTTTCAAACATCTTTCCCATAAATACAGGTATTTTATAAACCAGCCCAGTTGAGTTCAGCCATAATATTTGTTGTAATATTTGTTCTATCTTTTCAGGGGAATGAAATTGTAATTGTAGCCAGCTCTGCTATGCTTGTTTGAAAAAGACAGATACTTTTAAAAAAGTATCATTTTCAATTAATCGAAAATGAGACATGGCAATCTGCACAAAGGCAAAAAGGCCATTTTTAAACAATGAATGAGCTTTTCTTATTAATCTACTTGAGAATTTAGGGTTCAAATAAAACTTTTGAATGAGTGAAGCTTTTAGAGAGAGGTTTAGTGCTTTTATATTTAATTATCTCAACCCACCCAATTCATATTCATTATATAGATAGGCACGTTATATTTTGTCTAGTTTAGCGTCCCAGATAAAGTGAAATATTTTTTGCTCATATGATTTGAAAAACGAATCATCAGGAGTAGGCAGCGCCATAAGTAAGTGAGTAAACTGAGATATAACTAAGGAGTTAATCAGGGCAATTTTTCCATAAATAGACAGGTATTTACCTCTCCATGGTTGCAGGATCTTGTCTATTTTTACAAAGTTTCTATTGAAATTCATTGTGGAAAGCTTATTTATATAAGCTTTATATAAGTCTACTTCACCATCAGCCCATTTTATAGGTAAGCTGCAAGGTAATGTAAAAGTTGTATTTTTTAAGGATCCAATACGTAATATTGCACACTTATCATAATTAGGTTTTAGTCCATAGAGTGCAGAAAAGTTATCTAGATCTTTAATGAGACATTGCAGGGATCTAACTTAAGGACTTAACATAAAACTTGAGTCATCAGCACACCTTTGTTTTTAAGCCTTGGATTTCTAATCCTCTAATGTTGTTATTGGATCTGATTTTAATAGCTAGCATTTCGATGGCCATTAACGAATAGATATGGTGACAGCGGACACCCTTGTTTAACTCCTCTTGACAATTCAAAACTCTCTGAGAAGTAGCCATTATTTACTATTTTACACCTGGGGTTGCTATACATTATTTTTACCCATTTTACAAGAGAATTACAGAACTTGAAAAAATCTAGGCATTTATAAATAAAATCCAGTCTTACTTTATCAAATGCCTTTTCAAAATCTGCTATAAATACCATTCCTGGCTTCTTATATGTTTCATGATGTTCTATGATTTCTAGTAGTTGTCGTATATTATCTGCAATGTATCGTCCATGTAAAAAACCTGTCTGATCAGGATGAACAATACCTGGTAAAACCCTTTTAATTCTGAGTGCTCTGCATTTTGCTAGTATTTTTGCAACACAACATTGAAGTGTAAGGGGCCTCCGGTTTTTTAGATAGACTGGGTCTTTATATTTGCCATCTGGGTCTTGTTTTAATAATAGAGAAATCAGACCTTCCTGCCAAGTACGTGACAGACTACCATTTCTATAGGAGTAGTTAAAACAATCTAACAATGGAGCTTTTAGTATATCAAAAAAGGCTTGCTATACCTCTACCGGTATGCCATCAAGCCCTGGGTTTTTTCCAGACTGAAAGGATTTAATAGCCTCAAAAAGGTTCTTCCTCTGTAATTTGGCCTTGACCACTGATCTTTCTGTACATTTGTTAATTTTCCATTTTTTATATTATTTGGAAAGAATTCCTTACCATGATCTTCATTCAGTGGGAGAGGATGAGACGGAAAAGAGAACATCTGCCTAAAATAATTAGCTTCCTCTTTTAAAATATAATTTGGAGAATTATAGATGACTCCGTCTTCAGTAACGAGTTTCTGCAAATTATTTTTGTTAGTGTTCCTGTATTGGAGATTCAGGAATAATTTTGTGCATTTCTCTCCATATTCCATCCAGTTTGCTTTATTTTTGTAATAGATTACATTGGTTCGTTCTTGAATAAGTTCTTCAAGTTATTTTTGTTTTTTCTCTAACTTATTTTGTATCTCTGTAGTATCGTTTTTATTTATATCTATCTACCTGTACTATTAGTTCATGGATTTCCCTTGTTAGTCTTGTCTCTTTAGCCAGAAACTGCTTTTTTATTATTGATGAAAATTGAATTTAATGACCCCTGAAGGTACATTTAAAGGTATCCCAAACAATAAGGGGATTTGCTGAACCTATATTATACTGTATATATATTATCCTATATATATTCTTTTGTCTTAGTTAAAAATAAGTTGTCCTCCAGTAAACTTTGATTAAATTTCCAATATCTGGGTCCACGTGGAAAATCTACTAGTTATGTGAATGCCAATTAGATGATGATCTGATCGTATTCTGTCTCCTATTAAAACTTTTTTTTAACCTTTGATGCAAGAGAGAAAGAGACAAGAAAGTAGTCAAGACGACTAGCTTGATTAAGTCTCCATGTATATCTCACTAGGTCGGGTTTTTTTTTGTCTCCAAATATCCACTATTTCTAATGTGTCCATAATATTTGTGATTTCCTTAACGGCACGGTGATGATAGTCTGTAGAGTGATTACCTTAACGGTCCATTGATGTACTTGACACTGTTATTGTCACGCCCTGGCCACAGAGAGGCTTTTATTCTCTATTTTGTTTAGGCCAGGGTGTGACTAGGGTGGGCATTCTATGTTCAGTTTCTATGTTTTGTATTTCTTTGTTGTTTGGCCGTGTGGTTCTCAATCAGAGGCAGCTGTCTACCGTTGTCTCTGATTGAGAACCATACTTAGGTAGCTTTTTCCCACATGAGTTTTGTGGGTAGTCAGTTTCTATGTTTTGTATTTCTTTGTTGTTTGGCCTGTGGTTCTCAATCAGAGGCAGCTGTCTACCGTTGTCTCTGATTGAGAACCATACTTAGGTAGCTTTTTCCCACATGGGTTTTGTGGGTAGTTGTTTTCTGTTTTGTGTCTTTCTGCACCAAACAGAACTGTTTCGGTTTCGTTCGTTCTCTTCATTGTTTTTTTTTGTTAATCAGTGTTCAGTTCAAATAATAAAGATGAACACGTACCACGCTGCACCTTGGTCCTCCACTCCTTCCAACAGCCGTTACAGTTATAGTCTCCTACCATAAAGATTAGATAATTTGTTGCCTGTAAGTTCAATAAATTGGTATAAATGTTTTCGAAGAAGTGTGGATCATCCTGATTTGGACCATATAGATTAATGAGATTTTTCGGCCACTTTCATATACAAAAGGATCCACTTTCGTTGAGAATCACTCCTGATTATTTGCACATTCAGATTAAAATTTTTGTTAATTAATATCATCACACCCTTTGAGTTCCTTTGTACATGACAGAAAATTCATTTTTCTACGCAACTTCATCTAAGGATGTAGAGTGAGTTTCTTGTAAACAGTATATGTTATGTTCATTTTCATTTAGCCATGTAAAGACTGATCTTTTTTTATAATCTTCCAAACCATTACAATTATAACTAGCTATACTTATTTCACCCCTTACCATAACTAGATACTATTATCAGGCTAAATTGACCATAATTAGAGCTTGTAAAGTTATTGCCATCAGAGGTATTATGAAGGTCAAAACTAGAGCTTTCAAATGTCTGATATTTAGAAATAGGTTCTAGCAATATTTTTTTATTCCCTTGCCTGTTTGCCTGTGAGCCAATGCCACAATGTAAAAAAAAATTAGACAAATTATGTGTGTAACAAATCTGAGTAGGTTGATGTGTATGATATTGGATCTAATATAATGAGAGAGTAAGACTAGTATAAGAGTAAGACTATAATGTGTGATGTTCAAATAAATAACAACTCTGCCAATTTGCATGTTTGAGTGTCTATGTGTGTAACATGTAGTGTGTACAGCCTTAATATTCATCATTGTAATCCATATTGTATCACCATCATAGTTGCATCATAATTACATTTAACATAATTGAAAAACACATCCCAGCATTTCCATAGCAATTTACATTTCACAAGATCATGAAAGAGACCTTGCATTACTCTGGAGACGGCTTCACTACAGTACAAATTTATTCCGTACAATATGTTATTATTCCCCAATGCCCCTATTCTGATATCGTCCCCTTGCTTGTTGTAAACATATATAAACTTGTAGACAAATACATAAAAAAGATAGACAAACAATAAACACATTAAATTATAAAACAGTTCTCGACAATAGAGAGGGAGAGAAGAGAAAAGAGAGAAAGAGAGAGTGAGAGAAGAGAGCGAGATCAGGTGTGTGTGTATGTATAAGTCTGTATGTGTAAGCAAGCAAGTTGAGAACGTGTGTGTTCATATTCACTTCATAATGTTCAGATATTTTAAACAGTTCCCATACCTTTTTTTCGTAACCTGAAGTCCCTGTATAATTTAGTGCAGCCATGGTGTTATCTCGGAGCTGTCTCGGAACAGCTGTCCTTCTATAAAGAGTTTGTCCACAATGATAAAGGCACGCCTACCATCCTTCCTTTGTTGTCTTTGTACCGGATACAGTCTCTTATGACGTTCTTTATATCCTTTGGAAATTGGTCATTGAGACTGAATTTGGTCCCTTTAAGCTCCCTTCCTCTGCTTTTGATCAGCTCCTTTTGTTGGTAGTGTTCAAATTTTGCGATGATCGGTCGGGGATCCTTGGTCTTGTAGCTCCGAGCTCCAAGTCTGTACCCGGTGAAAAGCCACCTTGTTTACAGTCTCTATAGGAAGTTGCAATGCGGATTTCATGAATTCTCTGATTGCGTCCTCAGGAATACCAGAAAAAAATAGATTTTCACGCTACGACTTTGTATGTCTAGTAGCGTCTCCTTCATCACCCTGTTTTCCCTGAGTAGACAATCCATGTTGGAATCGTGGATTTTTACCTTGGCTGTGAGTGTCTTGTTTTCTCTTTGGAGCCTGAGAATTTCACCGCGCCTGAACTCCAAACTCCCCCTCAGCTCTGCTACCTCCTCACACAACTTTTCCATTGTTGCATAGATTCCAGCCAGAGCACTAGCCTCTACCTCAATGGTAAGTAAATTGTCCGTGTCTGTAGATAATTTTTTTTTTTTTTTTTGGGGGGGTTAAAGTTATTTTGTGAGGTGGTCGGATCTTTCCACGAAGGAGTATGTTGTTCCTCCATAGCGTAAAGCTGTTGGTACTCGTAGATTCCCTCAGGATCTGCTTGGTATCCAGATTGGCTCTATACTGCAACCAGTTGTTTTACGAGAAGATAACAGTGAGTCTTTCCCAAGACAATGACAGGTGTCTGTAGTACAGCCAGCTAGCACTCGCGGAATCCTCGCAAAAAAAAGGAACACAAACTTGCAGTCCCAGCCGTAAAGGCTAACCGCGTTGTGAAAAAGTTTTAATGTTAACAACAAACTGAGTGTAGACAGTACAGTGTCCTGTTGGGTGCTCTGATGACGTTTCTCTCTCATCAGCTAAGTGCTGTTATTGTGAAGTGGAAACATCTAGGAGCAATCATGGCAATAACAGAAGTGATAGACCACACAAACTCACAGAACGGGACTGCAAAGTGCTGAAGGGCGTAAAAATTGTCTGTTTGTTGCAACACTCACCACCGAATTCAACATTTTCTCTGGAAGCAACGTCAGCACAATAACTATTAGTCGGGAGCTTCATGAAATGGGTTTCCATGGCCAAGCAGCCGCACACAAGCCTAAGATCACCATGCACAATGCCAAGCGTCGGCTGGAGTGTTGTGACGCTCGCCGCCAATGGACTCTGGAGCAGTGGAAACGCGTTCTCTGGAGTGATGAATCACGCTTCACCATCTGGCAGGCCAATGGATGAATCTGGGTTTGGCGGATGCCAGGAGAACGCTACCTGCCCTAATGCATACTTCCAACTGTAAAGTTTGGTGGATGAGGTATAATGGTCTGGGGCTGTTTTTCATGGTTCGGGCTCCTTAGTTCTAGAGAAGGAAAAGCTTAATGCTATAGCATACAATTACATTTTAGACAATTCTGTGCTTTCAACTTTGTGGCAACAGTTTGGGGAAGGCCCTTTCCTGTTTCAGCATGACAATACCCCCACGCACAAAGCGAGGTCCATACAGAAATGATTTGTCGATAACGGAAGAACTTGACTGACCTGCACAGAGCCCTGATCTCAACCCCATCGAACACCTTTGGGATGAATTGGAACAAAGACTGCAAACCAGGCCTAATCACACATCATCAGTGCCCAATCTCACTAATGCTCTTGTGGCTGAATGGAAGCGAGTCCTTGCAGTAATGTTCCAACATCTAGTGGAAAGCCTTCCAGGAAGAGTGGATGCTGTTATGGCAGCAAAGGGAGGACCAACTCCATACGGATGTCCATGGTTTTGGAATGAGATGTTTGATGAGCAGGTGTCCACATACTTTTGGCCATGTAGTGTAAATAATGCTGTACATTATGGTCTGACCAGGAACCAATTGTAGTTACTGAAGTTCCCCTGGGCGCTGACGTGAGAAGGCTTGGACCCTGGCATGGGGAACATCTCAATTGCATACCCCGTGCGTCCTCTCTTGTCTCCTTCTCAAAACCTACTAGAGGAAAAGGTCAGAGAGGAGGGACATCTGGGTTTGTCAATCAATGGGTTTTGAGAAGGAGACGAGGAGAGAGGACGCAAGGAGTATGCAATTTAAATGTTTCCCATGCCAGGGTAAAAGCCTCTTCACCTCCCCGCCCAGGGGAACTTCAGTAACTACTAGGGTTGTTCAGTAACTACTAGGGTTGTTGAGGGACTGTGTTCTCTCCAGAGGGTTGCTGAGGGAATGCGTTCTCTCCAGAGGGTTGCCGAGGGACTGAGTTCTCTCCAGAGGGTTGCCGAGGGACTGTGTTCTCTAAAAAAGGTTGCTGAGGGACTGTGTTCTCTAAAAAAGGTTGCTGAGGGACTGTGTTCTCTTCAGAGGGTTGCTGAGGGACTGAGTTCTCTCCAGAGGGTTGCTGAGGGACTGTGGTCTCTCCAGAGGGTTGCTGAGGACTGTGTTCTCTCCAGAGGGTTGCCGAGGGACTGCGTTCTCTCCAGAGGGTTGCCGAGGGACTGGGTTCTCTCCAGAGGGTCGCTGAGGGACTGTGTTCTCTCCAGAGGGTTGCCGAGGGACTGGGTTCTCTCCAGAGGGTCGCTGAGGGACTGTGTTCTCTCCAGAGGGTTGCCGAGGGACTGGGTTCTCTCCAGAGGGTCGCTGAGGGACTGTGTTCTCTCCAGAGGGTTGTCGAGGGACTGAGTTCTCTACAGAGGGTTGCCGAGGGACTGAGTTCTCGCCAGAGGGTTGCTGAGGGACTGAGTTCTCGCCAGAGGATTGCTGAGGGACTGTGTTCTCTCCAGAGGGTTTCTGAGGGACTGTGTTCTCTCCAGAGTTCCGCTGGTGGTCAAGACCTCACAGGCAGCCAGCTCGTGGTACAGAGCATTCAGAACCTCCAGAATGTGGTCTTTCCCTGAGAGAGAGGAGATAGATGGTTTATATCTATGTTATTGGTTAAAGAGACTCTGTCTGAGAGAGAGGGGAGATAAAACATATATATATATATATCTCTTCTAAGGCAGTCTCTTTGTCCAATAAAATATACAGTAGTAGTCAAATGTTTCGACAAACCTACACATTCAAGGGTTCATTTTTTATTTGTACTATTTTCTACATTGTAGAATAATTGTGAAGACATCAAACTATGAAATAACACATATGGAATCATATCGCAACCAAAAAAGAAACAGACAGAACCTCACCCAGAGAGCTGTGCATGTCAGTGTGTTTGACAGACAGAACCTCACCCAGAGAGCTGTGCATGTCAGTGTGTTAGACAGACATAACCTCACCCAGAGAGCTGTGCATGTCAGTGTGTTTGACAGACAGAACCTCACCCAGAGAGCTGTGCATGTCAGTGTGTTTGAAAGACAGAACCTCACCCAGAGAGCTGTGCATGTCAGTGTGTTTGACAGACAGAACCTCACCCAGAGAGCTGTGCATGTCAGTGTGTTACACAGACAGAAACTCACCCAGAGAGCTGTGCATGTCAGTGTGTTAGACAGACAGAACCTCACCCAGAGAGCTGCACATGTCAGTGTGTTAGACAGAGAGAACCTCACCCAGAGAGCTGCACATGTCAGTGTGTTAGACAGAGAGAACCTCACCCAGAGAGCTGCACATGTCAGTGTGTTAGACAGAGAGAACCTCACCCAGAGAGCTGCACATGTCAGTGTGTTAGACAGACAGAACCTCACCCAGAGAGCTGCACATGTCAGTGTGTTAGACAGACAGAACCTCACCCAGAGAGCTGTACATGTCAGTGTGTTAGACAGACAGAACCTCACCCAGAGAGCTACACATGTCAGTGTGTTAGACAGAAACCTCAACCAGAGAGCTGCACATGTCAGTGTGTTAGACAGACAGAACCTCACCCAGAGAGCTGTGCATGTCAGTGTGCTAGACAGACAGAAGCTCACCCAGAGAGCTGCACATGTCAATGTGTTAGACAGACAGAACCTCACCCAGAGAGCTGCACATGTCAGTGTGTTAGACAGAAACCTCACCCAGAGAGCTGCACATGTCAGTGTGTTTGACAGACAGAACCTCACCCAGAGAGCTATACATGTCAGTGTGTTAGACAGACAGCACCTCACCCAGAGAGCTGCACATGTCAGTGTGTTAGACAAACAGAACCTCACCCAGAGAGCTGTGCATGTCAGTGTGTTAGACAGACAGAACCTCACCCAGAGAGCTGCACATGTCAGTGTGTTAGACAGACAGAACCTCACCTAGAGAGCTGTGCATGTCAGTGTGTTAGACAGACAGAACCTCACCCAGAGAGCTGTGCATGTCAGTGTGTTAGACAGACAGAACCTCACCCAGAGAGCTGTACATGTCAGTGCGTTAGACAGACAGAACCTCACCCAAAGAGCTGCAAATGTCAGTGTGTCAGACAGAACCTCACCCAGAGAGCTGTACATGTCAGTGTGTTAGACAGACAGAAACCTCACCCAGAGAGCTGTGCATGTCAGTGTGTTAGACAAACAGAACCTCACCCAGAGAGCTGCACATGTCAGTGTGTTAGACAGACAGAACCTCACCCAGAGAGCTGCACATGTCTGTGTGTTAGACAGACAGAACCTAACCCAGAGAGCTGTGCATGTCAGTGTGTTAGACAGACAGAACCTCACCCAGAGAGCTGCACATGTCAGTGTGTTAGACAGACAGAACCTCACCCAAAGAGCTGCACATGTCAGTGTGTTAGACAGACATAACCTCACCCAGAGAGCTGTACATGTCAGTGTGTTAGACAGAACCTCACCCAGAGACCTGCACATGTCAGTGTGTTAGACAGACAGAACCTCACCCAGAGAGCTGCACATGTCAGTGTGTTAGACAGACAGAACCTCACCCAGAGAACTAGACATGTCAGTGTGTTAGACAGACAGAACCTCACCCAGAGAGCTGTGCATGTCAGTGTGTTAGACACACAGAACCTCACCCAGAGAGCTGTACATGTCAGTGCGTTAGACAGACAGAACCTCACCCAAAGAGCTGCACATGTCAGTGTGTTAGACAGAACCTCACCCAGAGAGCTGTGCATGTCAGTGTGTTAGACAGACAGAATCTCACCCAGAGAGCTGCACATGTCAGTGTGTTAGACAGTCAGAACCTCACCCAGAGAGCTGCACATGTCAGTGTGTTAGACAGACAGAACCTCACCAAGAGAGCTGCACATGTCAGTGTGTTAGACAGACAGAACCTCACCCAGAGAGCTGCACATGTCAGTGTTAGACAGAACCTCAACCAGAGAGCTGGGCATGTCAGTGTGTTAGACAGACAGAACCTCACCCAGAGAGCTGCACATGTCAGTGTGTTAGACAGACGGAACCTCAGCCAGAGAGCTGTGCATGTCAGTGTGTTAGACACACAGCAACTCACCCAGAGAGCTGTGCATGTCAGTGTGTTAGACAGACAGAACCTCACCCAAAGAGCTGCACATGTCAGTGTGTTTGACAGACTGAACCTCACCCAGAGAGCTGTACATGTCAGGGTGTTAGACAGACAGAACCTCACCCAGAGAGCTGTGCATGTCAGTGTGTTAGACAGACAGAACCTCACCCAGAGAGCTGTGCATGTCAGTGTGTTAGACAGACAGAACCTCACCCAGAGAGCTGTACATGTCAGTGTGTCAGACAGACAGAACCTCACCCAGAGAGCTGTGCATGTCAGTGTGTTAGACAGACAGAACCTCAACCAGAGAGCTGTACATGTCAGTGTGTTAGACAGACAGAACCTCAACCAGAGAGCTGTACATGTCAGTGTGTTAGACAGACAGAACCTCACCCATAGAGCTGCACATGTCAGTGTGTTAGACAGACAGAACCTCACCCAGAGAGCTGCACATGTCCGTGTGTTAGACAGACAGAACCTCACCCAGAGAGCTGCACATGTCAGTGTGTCAGACAGACAGAACCTCACCCAGAGAGCTGCACACGTCAGTGTGTTAGACAGACAGAACCTCACCCAGAGAGCTGTACATGTCAGTGTGTTAGACAGACAGAACCTCACCCAGAGAGCTGCACATGTCAAGGTGTTAGACAGACAGAACCTCACCCAGAGAGCTGTGCATGTCAGTGTGTTAGACACACAGAACCTCACCCAGAGAGCTGCACATGTCAGTGTGTCAGATAGACAGAACCTCACCCAGAGAGCTGCACACGTCAGTGTGTTAGACAGACAGAACCTCACCCAGAGAGCTGTACATGTCAGTGTGTTAGACAGACAGAACCTCACCCAGAGAACTGCACATGTCAGTGTGTTAGACAGTCAGAACCTCACCCAGAGAGCTGCACATGTCAGTGTGTTAGACAGACAGAACCTCACCCAGAGAGCTGCACATGTCAGTGTGTTAGACACACAGAACCTCACCCAGAGTGCTTTACATGTCAGTGTGTTAGACAGACAGAACCTCACCCAGAGAGCTGTACATGTCAGTGTGTTAGACAGACAGAACCTCACCCAGAGAGCTGTACGTGTCAGTGTGTCAGACAGACATAACCTCACCCAGAGAGCTGTGCATGTCAGTGTGTTAGACAGACAGAACCTCAACCAGAGAGCTGTACATGTCAGTGTGTTAGACAGACAGAACCTCACCCATAGAGCTGCACATGTCAGTGTGTTAGACAGACAGAACCTCACCCAGAGAGCTGCACATGTCAGTGTGTTAGACAGACAGAACCTCACCCAGAGAGCTGTACGTGTCAGTGTGTCAGACAGACATAACCTCACCCAGAGAGCTGTGCATGTCAGTGTGTTAGACAGACAGAACCTCAACCAGAGAGCTGTACATGTCAGTGTGTTAGACAGACAGAACCTCACCCATAGAGCTGCACATGTCAGTGTGTTAGACAGACAGAACCTCACCCAGAGAGCTGCACATGTCAGTGTGTTAGACAGACAGAACCTCACCCAGTGAGCGGTACATGTCAGTGTGTTAGACAGACAGAACCTCACCCATAGAGCTGTTAGACAGACAGAACCTCACCCAGAGAGCTGCACATGTCAGTGTGTTAGACAGACAGAACCTCACCCAGAGAGCGGTACATGTCAGTGTTAGACAGAACCTCACCCAGAGAGCTGGGCATGTCAGTGTGTTAGACAGACAGAACCTCACCCAGAGAGCTGCACATGTCAGTGTGTTAGACAGACGGAACCTCAGCCAGAGAGCTGTGCATGTCAGTGTGTTAGACACACAGCAACTCACCCAGAGAGCTGTGCATGTCAGTGTGTTAGACAGACAGAACCTCACCCAAAGAGCTGCACATGTCAGTGTGTTTGACAGACTGAACCTCACCCAGAGAGCTGTACATGTCAGGGTGTTAGACAGACAGAACCTCACCCAGAGAGCTGTGCATGTCAGTGTGTTAGACAGACAGAACCTCACCCAGAGAGCTGTACATGTCAGTGTGTCAGACAGACAGAACCTCACCCAGAGAGCTGTGCATGTCAGTGTGTTAGACAGACAGAACCTCAACCAGAGAGCTGTACATGTCAGTGTGTTAGACAGACAGAACCTCAACCAGAGAGCTGTACATGTCAGTGTGTTAGACAGACAGAACCTCACCCATAGAGCTGCACATGTCAGTGTGTTAGACAGACAGAACCTCACCCAGAGAGCTGCACATGTCCGTGTGTTAGACAGACAGAACCTCACCCAGAGAGCTGCACATGTCAGTGTGTCAGACAGACAGAACCTCACCCAGAGAGCTGCACACGTCAGTGTGTTAGACAGACAGAACCTCACCCAGAGAGCTCTACATGTCAGTGTGTTAGACAGACAGAACCTCACCCAGAGAGCTGCACATGTCAAGGTGTTAGACAGACAGAACCTCACCCAGAGAGCTGTACATGTCAGTGTGTTAGACAGACAGAACCTCACCCAGAGAGCTGTGTACCTTTAACCACACTGCTAACCCTAATGCCTAACCCTAACCCTAACCCTAACGCCTAACCCTAACATCTAACCCTAACCCTAATTCCTAACCTTAAATTAAGACCAAATAGCAAATGTTTGTTTTAATAATTTTTACAATTTTGACTTTGCAATTGGCCCATCTAGCAGAAATCGCAGAAAGAAAGACTCATCCCAATAAACGTCAACCTGTGTATATTTGACTGTAACGTCCAACCTAGCCATTTTAAGATGAATGCACTAACTGGAAGTTGCTCTAGATAAGAGCATATGCTAAATGACAAAAATGTCAAATTTAATTTTTTACATATAGATCTCATATTACTGTATTGAATACATTTTTTATTTAAAAAAATGTTAACGTCAAAAAGTATAATTTCTACAGTTCTTTATCAAAAATGTAGTGCAGGCGGATAAATAGCATTTAGCAAAAAAAACAAGTATTTTACTCTGAAATGAAACCATCAATTGATAAATTTTAAACAAATACATGTCTGTCATTGAAAACCCCATGCCATGATTAATTAGTGAAAAAACACACTAATCCATTTCACAAGTTATTTAAACAATAAAAGCAAATTTACCAAATATACCATATTTCCATTCTGAAAATGGATATATAGATTTTCTGGGAAAAAACGCAATTTATAGTCAGTCCCTCCAGGATTCCGCAAAGATTTTTTTGATATCAGCGTGCTTAAATGCTTGATTTTACTGCTGCAATTATGACATTTTGCATGGCAATAAGCAATGATTCTGTCCAAATTGTCACGAAAATGTGCTGATGAGGGAAAAAGTTAGTTGCCGTGTACCCTGATAGAACCATATTATGCGGTAAATGTGGGGTGATTGGTTGAAATTGCAAGCCCTCTTTTTGTACTGTGGCGATGGATCATGCAATAAAATTGCGATGATTAGACTCCTTCATGCTGAAATAGTTCGGTGATTGGTCAAAGATGCCGTTTCATAATATACAGGGAATTGTTGATTTTGTAAAAAACTTGGCAATCGCAGAGTCCTGGAGGAGTTTACTGCTTGTATTTCTCTTATTATTGATGTTTCACATGGTGTTATTGGTGTGTAGTGATGATCATGTTGTTATTGGTGTGTAGTGATGATCATGTTGTTATTGGTGTGTAGTGATGATCATGTTGTTATTGGTGTGTAGTGATGATCATGTTGTTATTGGTGTGTAGTGATGTTTCACATGGTGTTATTGGTGTGTAGTGATGATCATGTTGTTATTGGTGTGTAGTGATGTTTCACATGTTGTTATTGGTGTGTAGTGATGATCATGTTGTTATTGGTGTGTAGTGATGATCATGTTGTTATTGGTGTGTAGTGATGTTTCACATGTTGTTATTGGTGTGTAGTGATGATCATGTTGTTATTGGTGTGTAGTGATGATCATGTTGTTATTGGTGTGTAGTGATGATCATGTTGTTATTGGTGTGTAGTGATGTTTCACATGTTGTTATTGGTGTGTAGTGATGATCATGTTGTTATTGGTGTGTAGTGATGATCATGTTGTTATTGGTGTGTAGTGATGTTTCACATGTTGTTATTGGTGTGTAGTGATGATCATGTTGTTATTGGTGTGTAGTGATGATCATGTTGTTATTGGTGTGTAGTGATGTTTCACATGTTGTTATTGGTGTGTAGTGATGATCATGTTGTCATTGGTGTGTAGTGATGATCATGTTGTTATTGGTGTGTAGTGATGTTTCACATGTTGTTATTGGTGTGTAGTGATGTTTCACATGTTGTTATTGGTGTGTAGTGATGATCATGTTTCACATGTTGTTATTGGTGTGTAGTGATGTTTCACATGTTGTTATTGGTGTGTAGTGATGATCATGTTGTTATTGGTGTGTAGTGATGTTTCACATGTTGTTATTGGTGTGTAGTGATGATCATGTTGTTATTGGTGTGTAGTGATGATCATGTTGTTATTGGTGTGTAGTGATGTTTCACATGGTGTTATTGGTGTGTAGTGATGATCATGTTGTTATTGGTGTGTAGTGATGTTTCACATGTTGTTATTGGTGTGTAGTGATGATCATGTTGTTATTGGTGTGTAGTGATGATCATGTTGTTATTGGTGTGTAGTGATGATCATGTTGTTATTGGTGTGTAGTGATGTTTCACATGTTGTTATTGGTGTGTAGTGATGATCATGTTGTTATTGGTGTGTAGTGATGTTTCACATGGTGTTATTGGTGTGTAGTGATGATAATGTTGTTATTGGTGTGTAGTGATGATCATGTTGTTATTGGTGTGTAGTGATGATCATGTTGTTATTGGTGTGTAGTGATGTTTCACATGTTGTTATTGGTGTGTAGTGATGTTTCACATGGTGTTATTGGTGTGTAGTGATGATAATGTTGTTATTGGTGTGTAGTGATGATCATGTTGTTATTGGTGTGTAGTGATGTTTCACATGTTGTTATTGGTGTGTAGTGATGATCATGTTGTTATTGGTGTGTAGTGATGATCATGTTGTTATTGGTGTGTAGTGATGTTTCACATGTTGTTATTGGTGTGTAGTGATGATCATGTTGTCATTGGTGTGTAGTGATGATCATGTTGTTATTGGTGTGTAGTGATGTTTCACATGTTGTTATTGGTGTGTAGTGATGTTTCACATGTTGTTATTGGTGTGTAGTGATGATCATGTTTCACATGTTGTTATTGGTGTGTAGTGATGTTTCACATGTTGTTATTGGTGTGTAGTGATGATCATGTTGTCATTGGTGTGTAGTGATGTTTCACATGTTGTTATTGGTGTGTAGTGATGATCATGTTTCACATGTTGTTATTGGTGTGTAGTGATGATCATGTTGTTATTGGTGTGTAGTGATGTTTCACATGTTGTTATTGGTGTGTAGTGATGATCATGTTGTCATTGGTGTGTAGTGATGATCATGTTGTTATTGGTGTGTAGTGATGTTTCACATGTTGTTATTGGTGTGTAGTGATGATCATTTTGTTATTGGTGTGTAGTGATGTTTCACATGTTGTTATTGGTGTGTAGTGATGATCATGTTGTTATTGGTGTGTAGTGATGATCATGTTGTTATTGGTGTGTAGTGATGATCATGTTGTTATTGGTGTGTAGTGATGTTTCACATGGTGTTATTGGTGTGTAGTGATGATCATGTTGTTATTGGTGTGTAGTGATGTTTCACATGTTGTTATTGGTGTGTAGTGATGATCATGTTGTTATTGGTGTGTAGTGATGATCATGCTGTTATTGGTGTGTAGTGATGTTTCACATGGTGTTATTGGTGTGTAGTGATGATCATGTTGTTATTGGTGTGTAGTGATGTTTCACATGTTGTTATTGGTGTGTAGTGATGATCATGTTGTTATTGGTGTGTAGTGATGATCATGTTGTTATTGGTGTGTAGTGATGATCATGTTGTTATTGGTGTGTAGTGATGTTTCACATGTTGTTATTGGTGTGTAGTGATGATCATGTTGTTATTGGTGTGTAGTGATGTTTCACATGGTGTTATTGGTGTGTAGTGATGATCATGTTGTTATTGGTGTGTAGTGATGTTTCACATGGTGTTATTGGTGTGTAGTGATGTTTCACATGGTGTTATTGGTGTGTAGTGATGATAATGTTGTTATTGGTGTGTAGTGATGTTTCACATGTTGTTATTGGTGTGTAGTGATGATCATGTTGTTATTGGTGTGTAGTGATGATCATGTTGTTATTGGTGTGTAGTGATGTTTCACATGTTGTTATTGGTGTGTAGTGATGATCATGTTGTTATTGGTGTGTAGTGATGATCATGTTGTTATTGGTGTGTAGTGATGTTTCACATGTTGTTATTGGTGTGTAGTGATGTTTCACATGGTGTTATTGGTGTGTAGTGATGTTTCACATGGTGTTATTGGTGTGTAGTGATGATCATGTTGTCATTGGTGTGTAGTGATGTTTCACATGTTGTTATTGGTGTGTAGTGATGATCATGTTTCACATGTTGTTATTGGTGTGTAGTGATGTTTCACATGTTGTTATTGGTGTGTAGTGATGTTTCACATGTTGTTATTGGTGTGTAGTGATGATCATGCTGTTATTGGTGTGTAGTGATGTTTCACATGTTGTTATTGGTGTGTAGTGATGATCATGTTTCACATGCTGTTATTGGTGTGTAGTGATGATCATGTTGTTATTGGTGTGTAGTGATGTTTCACATGTTGTTATTGGTGTGTAGTGATGTTTCACATGTTGTTATTGGTGTGTAGTGATGATCATGTTGTTATTGGTGTGTAGTGATGTTTCACATGTTGTTATTGGTGTGTAGTAATGTTTCACATGTTGTTATTGGTGTGTAGTGATGATCATGTTGTTATTGGTGTGTAGTGATGATCATGTTGTTATTGGTGTGTAGTGATGTTTCACATGTTGTTATTGGTGTGTAGTGATGATCATGTTGTTATTGGTGTGTAGTGATGTTTCACATGTTGTTATTGGTGTGTAGTAATGTTTCACATGGTGTTATTGGTGTGTAGTAATGTTTCACATGTTGTTATTGGTGTGTAGTGATGATCATGTTGTTATTGGTGTGTAGTGATGATCATGTTGTTATTGGTGTGTAGTGATGTTTCACATGTTGTTATTGGTGTGTAGTGATGATCATGTTGTCATTGGTGTGTAGTGATGATCATGTTGTTATTGGTGTGTAGTGATGTTTCACATGTTGTTATTGGTGTGTAGTGATGATCATGTTGTCATTGGTGTGTAGTGATGATCATGTTGTCATTGGTGTGTAGTGATGTTTCACATGTTGTTATTGGTGTGTAGTGATGATCATGTTTCACATGTTGTTATTGGTGTGTAGTGATGTTTCACATGTTGTTATTGGTGTGTAGTGATGATCATGTTTCACATGTTGTTATTGGTGTGTAGTGATGTTTCACATGTTGTTATTGGTGTGTAGTGATGATCATGTTGTCATTGGTGTGTAGTGATGTTTCACATGTTGTTATTGGTGTGTAGTGATGATCATGTTTCACATGTTGTTATTGGTGTGTAGTGATGATCATGTTTCACATGTTGTTATTGGTGTGTAGTGATGATCATGTTGTTATTGGTGTGTAGTGATGATCATGTTGTTATTGGTGTGTAGTGATGTTTCACATGTTGTTATTGGTGTGTAGTGATGATCATGTTGTTATTGGTGTGTAGTGATGTTTCACATGTTGTTATTGGTGTGTAGTGATGTTTCACATGTTGTTATTGGTGTGTAGTGATGATCATGTTGTTATTGGTGTGTAGTGATGTTTCACATGGTGTTATTGGTGTGTAGTGATGTTTCACATGGTGTTATTGGTGTGTAGTGATGTTTCACATGTTGTTATTGGTGTGTAGTGATGATCATGTTGTTATTGGTGTGTAGTGATGATCATGTTGTTATTGGTGTGTAGTGATGTTTCACATGTTGTTATTGGTGTGTAGTGATGATCATGTTGTTATTGGTGTGTAGTGATGATCATGTTGTTATTGGTGTGTAGTGATGATCATGTTGTTATTGGTGTGTAGTGATGTTTCACATGTTGTTATTGGTGTGTAGTGATGATCATGTTGTTATTGGTGTGTAGTGATGTTTCACATGGTGTTATTGGTGTGTAGTGATGATCATGTTGTTATTGGTGTGTAGTGATGTTTCACATGGTGTTATTGGTGTGTAGTGATGTTTCACATGGTGTTATTGGTGTGTAGTGATGATAATGTTGTTATTGGTGTGTAGTGATGTTTCACATGTTGTTATTGGTGTGTAGTGATGATCATGTTGTTATTGGTGTGTAGTGATGATCATGTTGTTATTGGTGTGTAGTGATGTTTCACATGTTGTTATTGGTGTGTAGTGATGATCATGTTGTTATTGGTGTGTAGTGATGATCATGTTGTTATTGGTGTGTAGTGATGTTTCACATGTTGTTATTGGTGTGTAGTGATGTTTCACATGGTGTTATTGGTGTGTAGTGATGTTTCACATGGTGTTATTGGTGTGTAGTGATGATCATGTTGTCATTGGTGTGTAGTGATGTTTCACATGTTGTTATTGGTGTGTAGTGATGATCATGTTTCACATGTTGTTATTGGTGTGTAGTGATGTTTCACATGTTGTTATTGGTGTGTAGTGATGTTTCACATGTTGTTATTGGTGTGTAGTGATGATCATGCTGTTATTGGTGTGTAGTGATGTTTCACATGTTGTTATTGGTGTGTAGTGATGATCATGTTGTTATTGGTGTGTAGTGATGTTTCACATGTTGTTATTGGTGTGTAGTGATGTTTCACATGTTGTTATTGGTGTGTAGTGATGATCATGTTGTTATTGGTGTGTAGTGATGTTTCACATGTTGTTATTGGTGTGTAGTAATGTTTCACATGTTGTTATTGGTGTGTAGTGATGATCATGTTGTTATTGGTGTGTAGTGATGTTTCACATGTTGTTATTGGTGTGTAGTAATGTTTCACATGTTGTTATTGGTGTGTAGTGATGTTTCACATGTTGTTATTGGTGTGTAGTGATGATCATGTTGTTACTGGTGTGTAGTGATGTTTCACATGTTGTTATTGGTGTGTAGTGATGATCATGTTGTTATTGGTGTGTAGTGATGTTTCACATGGTGTTATTGGTGTGTAGTGATGATCATGTTGTTATTGGTGTGTAGTGATGATCATGTTGTTATTGGTGTGTAGTGATGATCATGTTGTTATTGGTGTGTAGTGATGATCATGTTGTTATTGGTGTGTAGTGATGTTTCACATGGTGTTATTGGTGTGTAGTGATGATCATGTTGTTATTGGTGTGTAGTGATGTTTCACATGTTGTTATTGGTGTGTAGTAATGTTTCACATGTTGTTATTGGTGTGTAGTGATGATCATGTTGTTATTGGTGTGTAGTGATGTTTCACATGTTGTTATTGGTGTGTAGTAATGTTTCACATGTTGTTATTGGTGTGTAGTGATGTTTCACATGTTGTTATTGGTGTGTAGTGATGTTTCACATGTTGTTATTGGTGTGTAGTGATGTTTCACATGTTGTTATTGGTGTGTAGTAATGTTTCACATGTTGTTATTGGTGTGTAGTAATGTTTCACATGTTGTTATTGGTGTGTAGTAATGTTTCACATGCTGTTATTGGTGTGTAGTGATGTTTCACATGTTGTTATTGGTGTGTAGTGATGATCATGTTGTTATTGGTGTGTAGTGATGATCATGTTGTTATTGGTGTGTAGTGATGTTTCACATGTTGTTATTGGTGTGTAGTGATGATCATGTTGTTATTGGTGTGTAGTGATGTTTCACATGTTGTTATTGGTGTGTAGTAATGTTTCACATGTTGTTATTGGTGTGTAGTGATGTTTCACATGTTGTTATTGGTGTGTAGTGATGTTTCACATGTTGTTATTGGTGTGTAGTGATGTTTCACATGTTGTTATTGGTGTGTAGTGATGTTTCACATGTTGTTATTGGTGTGTAGTGATGTTTCACATGTTGTTATTGGTGTGTAGTGATGATCATGTTTCACATGTTGTTATTGGTGTGTAGTGATGATCATGTTGTTATTGGTGTGTAGTAATGTTTCACATGTTGTTATTGGTGTGTAGTGATGATCATGTTTCACATGTTGATATTGGTGTGTAGTGATGATCATGTTTCACATGTTGTTATTGGTGTGTAGTGATGTTTCACATGTTGATATTGGTGTGTAGTGATGATCATGTTTCACATGTTGTTATTGGTGTGTAGTGATGTTTCACATGTTGTTATTGGTGTGTAGTGATGATCATGTTGTTATTGGTGTGTAGTAATGTTTCACATGTTGTTATTGGTGTGTAGTAATGTTTCACATGTTGTTATTGGTGTGTAGTGATGATCATGTTGTCATTGGTGTGTAGTGATGATCATGTTGTCATTGGTGTGTAGTGATGATCATGTTGTTATTGGTGTGTAGTGATGTTTCACATGTTGTTATTGGTGTGTAGTGATGATCATGTTGTTATTGGTGTGTAGTGATGTTTCACATGGTGTTATTGGTGTGTAGTAATGTTTCACATGGTGTTATTGGTGTGTAGTGATGATCATGTTGTTATTGGTGTGTAGTGATGATCATGTTGTTATTGGTGTGTAGTGATGTTTCACATGTTGTTATTGGTGTGTAGTAATGTTTCACATGGTGTTATTGGTGTGTAGTGATGATCATGTTGCTATTGGTGTGTAGTGATGTTTCACATGTTGTTATTGGTGTGTAGTGATGATCATGTTGTTATTGGTGTGTAGTGATGATCATGTTGTCATTGGTGTGTAGTGATGTTTCACATGTTGTTATTGGTGTGTAGTGATGTTTCACATGCTGTTATTGGTGTGTAGTAATGTTTCACATGGTGTTATTGGTGTGTAGTGATGTTTCACATGTTGTTATTGGTGTGTAGTGATGATAATGTTGTTATTGGTGTGTAGTGATGTTTCACATGTTGTTATTGGTGTGTAGTGATGATAATGTTGTTATTGGTGTGTAGTGATGATCATGTTGTTATTGGTGTGTAGTGATGATCATGTTGTTATTGGTGTGTAGTGATGTTTCACATGTTGTTATTGGTGTGTAGTGATGATCATGTTGTTATTGGTGTGTAGTGATGATCATGTTGTCATTGGTGTGTAGTGATGTTTCACATGTTGTTATTGGTGTGTAGTGATGTTTCACATGTTGTTATTGGTGTGTAGTGATGATCATGTTTCACATGTTGTTATTGGTGTGTAGTGATGTTTCACATGTTGTTATTGGTGTGTAGTGATGTTTCACATATTGTTATTGGTCTGTAGTGATGTTTCACATGTTGTTATTGGTGTGTAGTGATGATCATGTTGTTATTGGTGTGTAGTGATGATCATGTTGTCATTGGTGTGTAGTGATGTTTCACATGTTGTTATTGGTGTGTAGTGATGTTTCACATGTTGTTATTGGTGTGTAGTGATGATCATGTTGTTATTGGTGTGTAGTGATGATCATGTTGTCATTGGTGTGTAGTGATGATCATGTTGTTATTGGTGTGTAGTGATGATCATGTTGTTATTGGTGTGTAGTGATGATCATGTTGTTATTGGTGTGTAGTGAATTTTCACATGTTGTTATTGGTGTGTAGTGATGATCATGTTGTTATTGGTGTGTAGTGATGATCATGTTGTTATTGGTGTGTAGTGATGATCATGTTTCACAAAGCCAACATTGATGTTATTGGTGTGTAGTGTATCATGCAGCTGTAGAGACAGGGATGGAAATGAAGGGCTCTATTCAACCCGTATGGCCGAAGTGCAGTACTATGGTAAGCTTGAAATGTAAAGGTAATTTTCGATTCATTCAAACCCACCATAGCAATGTTTACATCCTGTGACCACACTTCTAATTCTGAAAAGTGAAAACACACTAACGTTCAAAGTTTGGGGTCACTTAGACATTTCCCTTTATTTGAAAGAAAAGCAAATTTTTTTGTCCATTAAATAACATCACATTGATTAGAAATACAGTGTAGACATTGTTCATGTTGTAAATGACTATTGTAGCTGGAAACAGCTGATTTTAATGGAATATCTACATAGGCGTACAAAGGCCCATTATCAGCAACCATCACTCCTGTGTTCCAATGGTACGTTGTGTTAGCTAATGCAAGTTTATCATTTTAAAAGGCTAATTAATCATTAGAAAACCATTTTGCAATTATGTTAGTACAGCTGAAAACTGTTTTCCTGATTAAAGAAGCAATAAAACTGGTCTTCTTCAGACTAGTTGAGTATCTGGAGCATCAGCATTTGTGGTTTCGACTACAGGCTCAAAAAGGCCAGAAAGAAAGTATTTTCTTCTGAAACTCGTCACTCTATTCTTGTTCTGAGAAATGAAGGCTATTCCAAGTGAGAAACTGCCAAGAAACTGAAGATCTCGTGCATCGCTGTGTACTACATCTTTCACAGAACAGAGCAAACTGGCACTAACCAGAATAGAAAGAAGAGTGGGGGGCCCCGGTGTACATCTGAGCAAGAGGAAAAGTACATTAGAGTGTCTAGTTTGAGAAACGGACAAGTCCTCAATATCTCAGACTGGCCAATAAAAGAAAATATTAAGATGGGCAAAATAACACAGACACTGGACAGAGGAAGTCAACTCCCAGAGTTGCCTCTTCACTGTTGACGTTGAGCCGTTTCCAAATACAATAGTCATTTACAACATTAACAATGAACCGATGCTTCGAATGTCGGAGTGGGGGCTGTCCTGTCCCAGCGGTCGGCCCTGGACCTCAAGTTACATCCCTGCACCTTCTTCTCCCACCACCTTAACGCCACGGGGAGGAACTACAATATGGGGAATCGTGAGCTTCTCGCAGTGAAGATGGCGTTGGAGGAGTGGAGGCACTGGCTGGAGGGGGCGGAACATCCTTTCATTGTGTGGACCAACCACAAGAACCTGGAATATCTCTGTATTGCCAAGCGCCCCAATTCCAGGCAAGCTAGGTGGGCCCTACTGTTCACCTGGTTCAACTTCTCCCTCTCATACTCGCCGGGATCCAAGAATGTCAAGCCGGATGCGCTGTCATGCCGCTATAGCCCCACGGCTACTACCTCTGAACCATCCGTCCCACTTTGCGCCTGGCAACGGCACTCAGCTGGGGAATAGAGAAGCACGTTCGTGAGGCGCAGCGTTCCCAGCCGAACCCTGAAGGGGCCTTGATAACCTGAAGCGGTCCCACTCCTCCAGGCTTGGGGAATAGGGAAGCACGTTCGTGAGGCGCAGCGTTCCCAGCCGAACCCTAAGGGGGCCTTGATAACCTGACACGGTCCCACTCCTCCAGGCTTGGGGAATAGGGAAGCACGTTCGTGAGGCGCAGCATTCCCAGTCGAACCCTGAGGGGGCCTTGATAACCTGACGCGGTCCCACTCCTCCAGGCTTGGGGAATAGGGAAGCACGTTCGTGAGTCGCAGCGTTCCCAGCCGAACCTTGAGGGGGCCTTGATAACCTGACGCGGTCCCACTCCTCCAGGCTTGCCTGCCACCCGGGCTCCAGTCACACCCTGGCTTTTGTGCGACAACGCTTTTGGTGGCCTACCATGGTCCCTGACATCTCGCATTCATCGCCGCTTGCATGGTTTGTGAACAAAACAAGACTCCTCAGCAAACTCCGACTGGTCTCCTCCAACCTCTGCCGGTCGCTCACCGTCCCTGGTCTCATATCCCCCTGGACTTTGTCACAGGTCTTCTCGCACCTGATGGCATCACCACCATCCTGACTGTGGTGGATCGGTTTTCCAAAGCCGCCCACTTCATTCCTCTCCAAAACTACCCTCTGCCAAAGAGACAGCCCAGTTCATGGTGCAGCACGTCTTCCGGATCTGAGTTAATTTGGGGTTCTATTTAATCCGTATCGCTGAAATGTTACAATTTAAAGGGCATTTCTGATTGAGCCGATATGCATAATTTCCGGTGAATGCAGTCTACTCTAATGCTGGAACATTTTCTTAAATGTCAATCAGGCTACAATGCAGAACTTCAGCTTTACAGATTGAATTGAGTCCCAGTAGAAAATGTGCCCAACTAGCCCGGGTGCCCAAAAAGTTATGGTCTACTGGCCTGGCTGGCCAGTAGGTTCCATCTAGGTTCCATCTGTGGTATAGTAACTACAGTATAATTCATGTTACTACATCATGGTCACTACCTGATTTCAATGGGCAGTACTATTCTGCGTTGAGGGCTGTGGTATAGTAACTACTACTCACCATGTTGTGGGTCGCTGCAGGACTCCAAGGTTCTCAGTAAGATCTTCCCCAGGGAGCGTCGGGACATGTTCAGGTCTCTGAGCTGGTGGAGGAGCTGTAGAACATCCAGCAACTTCTCCTCCACTAGGGACAGACACACCTATAGGACCAACACAACAATTAAATATATGATATGTATGATGGACAGAAACATATCAATATGTTATAACAACAATATAAAGCATGTATACTAGACCTGTCTTCTCAGCTTATATACAGTGGGGCAAAAAAGTATTTAGTCAGCCACCAATTGTGCAAGTTCTCCCACTTAAAAAGATGAGAGAGGCCTGTAATTTTCATCATAGGTACACTTCAACTATGACAGACAAAATGAGAAAAACATCCAGAAAATCACATTGTAGGATTTTTTATGAATTTATTTGCAAATTATGGTGGAAAATAAGTACCAGTCAAAAGTTTGGACACACCTAGGCATTCCAGAGTTTTTCTCTATTGTGTCTTTGTGAGACGTAGAGTAAGTGAAAGGATGATCTCTGCATGTGTCATTCCAACCGTGAAGCATGGAGGGGGAGGTGTGATGGTGTGAGGGAGCTTTGCTGGTGACACTGTGGGTGATTTATTTAGAATTCAAGGCACACTTAACCAGCATGGCTACCACAGCATTATGCAGCGATACGCCATACCATCTGGTTTGCACTTAGAGGGACTATCATATGATTTTCAACAGGACAATGACCCAACACACCTCCAGGCTGTCTAATGGCTTTTTGACCAAGAAGGAGAGCAATGAAGTGCTGCATCAGATCACCTGGACTCCACAATCATCTGACCTCAACCCAATTGAGATGGTTTGGGATGAGTTGGACCGCACAGTGAAGGAAAAGCAGCCAACAAGTGTTCAGCATATGAGGGAACTCCTTCCAGACTGTTGAAGCTGGTTGAGAGAATACCAAGAGTGTGCAAAGCTGTCATCAAGGCGGCTACTTTGAAGAATATAAAATATAAAATGTATTTTGATTTGTTTAACACTTTTTTTGGTTACTATATTTGATTTGATTTATACCACCTTTATGACCAGAAAGAAAGTACTTTCAGTCTGGAAGACAAGTACATTAGAGTGTCTATTTGAGAAACAGACGCCTCACAAGTCCTCAACTGGCAGCTTCATTAAATAGTACCCGCAAAATAACGTCAACAGTGAAGAGCCGACTCTGGGATGCTGGCCGGTAGTGTATATAAAGTGCATTTAGAAAGTATTCAGACCCCTTGACTTCCAAATGTTGTTACGTTTATTCTAAAATAGATTAAAATGTGTTTTTTTCCTCATCAATCTACATACAATTGTTTTTATTTAACCTTAATTTAACTAGGCAAGTCAGTTAAGAACAAATTCTTATTTACAATGATGCCCTACCCTGGCCAAACTTGGACGACGCTGGCCAATTGTGCTTCGCCCATTCAAGGCCAGTTGTGATACACTCTGGATTTGAACCAGGTTGTCTGTTGTAACCCCTCTAGCACTAGAGATGCAGTGTCTTAGACCACTGCACCACTTGGGAGCATTACCACATAAGGACAAAGAAAAAACAGGCTTTTAGAATTTTTTCCAAATGTAACAACACATCCACCACGCTAATCCTCACCAAAATACGTCATGAAGAGGGCACGACAACTCATCTTCTCCTTAGGAGGCTGAAAAGATTTGGCATAGGCCCTCAGATCCTCAAAAAGTTCTACAGCTGTGCCATAGAAAATATCTTGACTGGCTGCATCACCACTTGGTATGGCACTACATACGCTGCTCACACACACACACACACACACTACATACGCTGCTCACACACACACATGCATATTGGTGCCACACACACTCACACAGACACATTTCAGACTCTTTCATACTCACCATATACACTGCTGTTACTCTGTTTATTATCTATCCTGATTGACTAGTCACTTTACCCCTACCTACATGTACATATTACCAACACTGCTGTTACTCTGTCTATTATCTATCCTGATTGTCTAGTCACTTTACCCCTACCTACATGTACATATTACCTACCCTACTACCAACACTGCTGTTACTCTGTTTATTATCTATCCTGATTGTCTAGTCACTTTACCCCTACCTACATGTACATATTACCTACCCTACTACCAACACTGCTGTTACTCTGTTTATTATCTATCCTGATTGTCTAGTCACTTTACCCCTACCTACATGTACATATTACCTCAACTACCAACACTGCTGTTACTCTGTTTATTATCTATCCTGATTGTCTAGTCACTTTACCCCTACCTACATGTACATATTACCTACCCTACTGCCAACACTGCTGTTACTCTGTTTATTATCTATCCTGATTATTTAGTCACTTTACCCCTACCTACATGTACATATTACCAACACTGCTGTTACTCTGTTTATTATCTATCCTGATTGTCTAGTCACTTTACCCCTACCTACATGTACATATTACCTACCCTACTGCCAACACTGCTGTTACTGTTTATTATCTATCCTGATTGACTAGTCACTTTTACCGCGATCTACATGTACAGTACATGCTGTATTACCCCATTACTACCTCGTACCCCTGCACATTAATTCAGTACTGGTTCTCCTTGTATATATCCTCATTACTACCTCGTACCCCTCCACATTGACTCAGTACCGGTACTTCTTGTATATAGCCTCATTACTACCTCGTACCCCTCCACATTGACTCAGTACCGGTACTTCTTGTATATAGCCTCATTACTACGTCGTACCACTGCACATTCATTCAGTACTAGTACTCCTTGTACAGTTGAAGTCGGAAGTTTACATACACTTAGGTTGGAGACATTAAAACTTGTTTTTCAACCACTCCACACATTTCTTGTTAACAAACTATAGTTTTGGCAAGTCGGTTAGGACATCTACTTTGTGCATGACACAAGTCATTTTTCCAACAATTGTTTACAGACAAATTATTTCACTTAAAAATTCACTGTATCACAATTCCAGTGGGCTCGAAGTTTACATACACTAAGTTGACTGTGTCTTTAAATAGCTTGGAAAATTCCAGAAAATTATGTCATGGCTTTAGAAGCTTCTGATAGGCTAATTTACATTATTTGAGTCAATTGGAGGTGTACCTGTAGATGTATTTCAAGGCCTACCTTCAAACTCAGTGCCTCTTTGCTTGACATCATGGGAAAATCAAAAGAAATCAGCCAAGACCTCAGAAAAAAATTGTAGACCTTCACAAGTCTGGTTCATCCTTGGGAGCAATTTCCAAACACCTGAAGGTACCACGTTCATCTGTACAAATAATAGTACGCAAGTATAAACACCTTGTGACCACGCAGCCGTCATACTGCTCAGGAAGGAGCTCTGACATTTCTGTCTCCAAGAGATGAACGTACTTTGGTGCGCAAAGCGCAAATCAGTCCCAAAACAACAGCAAAATAACCTTGTGAAGATGCTGGAGGAAACAGGTACAAAAGTATCAATATCCACAGTAAAACGAGTCCTATATCGACATAACCTGAAAGCCCGCTCAGCAAGGAAGAAGCCACTGCTTCAAAACTGCCATAAAAAAGCCAGACTACGGTTTGCAACTGCACATGTGGTCAAAGATCATACTTTTTGGAGAAATGTCCTCTTGTCTGATGAAACAAAAATAGAACTGTTTGGCCATAATGACCATCGTAATGTGTGAAGGAAAAAGGGGGACGCTTGCAAGCTGAAGAACACCATCCCAACCGTGAAGCATGGGGGTGGCAGCATCATGTTGTGGGGTGCTTTGCTGCAGGAGGGTCTGGTGCACTTCACAAAATAGATGGCTTCATGAAAATGATGTGCATATATTGAAGCAACATCTCAAGACATCAGTCAGGAAGTTAAAGCTTTGTCACAAATGGGTCTTCCAAATGGACAATGACCCCAAGCATACTTCCAAAGTTGTAGCAAAATGGCTTAAGGACAACAAAGCCAAGGTAATGGAGTGGCCATCACAAAGCCCTGACCTCAATCCCATAGAAAATTTGTGGGCAGAACTGAAAAAGTGTGTGCGAACAAGGAGGCCTACAAACCTGATTCAGCTACACCAGCTCTGTCAGGAGGAATGGGCCAAAATTCACCCAACTTATTGTGGGAAGCTTGTGGAAGGCTACCCGAAACGTTTGACCCAAGTTAAACAATTTAAAGGCAATGCTACCAAATACTAATTGAGTGTATGTAAACTTCTGACCCACTGGGAATGTGATGAAAGAAATAAAAGCTGAAATAAATCATTCTCTCAATTATTATTCTGACATTTCACATTCTTAAAATAAAGTGGTGATCCTAACTGACATAAAACAGGGAATTTGTACTAGGATTAAATGTCAGGAATTGTGAAAAACTGAGTTTAAATGTATTTGGCTAAGGTGCATGCAAACTTCCGACTTCAACTTTATATATCCTCATTACTACCTCGTACCCCTGCACATTGACTCAGTACGGGTACTTTTTGTATATATCCTCATTACTACCTCGTACCCCTCCACATTGACTCAGTACCGGTACTTTTGTATATATCCTCATTACTACCTCGTACCCCTCCACATTGACTCAGTACCGGTACTTTTTGTATATATCCTCATTACTACCTCGTACCCCTCCACATTGACTCAGTACCGGTACTTTTTGTATATATCCTCATTACTACCTCGTACCCCTCCACATTGACTCAGTACCGGTACTTTTGTATATATCCTCATTACTACCTCGTACCCCTCCACATTGACTCAGTACCGGTACTTTTTGTATATATCCTCATTACTACCTCGTACCCCTCCACATTGACTCAGTACCGGTACTTTTTGTATATATCCTCATTACTACCTCGTACCCCTCCACATTGACTCAGTACCGGTACTTTTTGTATATATCCTCATTACTACCTCGTACCCCTCCACATTGACTCAGTACCGGTACTTTTTGTATATATCCTCATTACTACCTCGTACCCCTCCACATTGACTCAGTACCGGTACTTTTTGTATATATCCTCATTACTACCTCGTACCCCTCCACATTGACTCAGTACCGGTACTTTTTGTATATATCCTCATTACTACCTCGTACCCCTCCACATTGACTCAGTACCGGTACTTTTTGTATATATCCTCATTACTACCTCGTACCCCTCCACATTGACTCAGTACCGGTACTTTTTGTATATATCCTCATTACTACCTCGTACCCCTCCACATTGACTCAGTACCGGTACTTTTTGTATATATCCTCATTACTACCTCGTACCCCTCCACATTGACTCAGTACCGGTACTTTTTGTATATATCCTCATTACTACCTCGTACCCCTCCACATTGACTCAGTACCGGTACTTTTTGTATATATCCTCATTACTACCTCGTACCCCTCCACATTGACTCAGTACCGGTACTTTTTGTATATAGCCTCATTATTGGTTTTACTGTGTTACTATTTCCTTTTTATTTAGCAAATGTAATTTTTATTTTTTTAACTCTGCGTTGTTGGGAAAGGGCTTGTAAAGTAAGTATTTCACTGTAAAGTCTACACCTGTTGTATTCGGCGCATGTGATCAATACATTTTTTTTGATTTCTTAACACACTCAAACTGTTGCGCATGGCACTTACTACCATACCCCGTTCAAAGTAACTTAAATGTATTGTCTTGCCCATTTACCCTCTGAATGGCAGACACACACAATCCATGTCTCTATTGTCTCCAGGCTTAACAATCCTTCAACCCATCTCCCCCCCTTCATCTACACTGATTGACATCAATAAGGTATCATAGCTTTCACCTGGTCACTCTATGTCATGGAAAGTGCAGGTGTTCCTAATGTTTTGTACACTCAGTGTATATAACATATATCCAACCTATAGATAACACAAAACAATGTACGTACTCTTTCTGTCTCCAGCATCTGTAGTTCTGTCTGTAGCAGCTGTAGTTCTGTCTGTAGCAGCTCTGCCTCCTCAGCTTTCTGTTGTAACACCTGGACCAGACTGTCTTTCATCTGGAAAATACATACATTTTACATTACATAGTGTACTAATAGCTTACTAAGCACCCAGTAGAACAGCTCCTATACTACATGGCCAGGTCTGACCCAATCATGTCAAATAAAGTCTATGGTCCCACCTCACATGCAACCTAGAGTACCTACAGTATAATGCAAAACAGTACAGTACATGTCAACAACCTACAGTATAGTACAGTACAGTACATGTCAACAGCCTATAGTATAGTACAGTACATGTCAACAACCTACAGTATAGTATAGTACATGTCAACAACCTACAGTATAGTACAGTACAGTACATGTCAACAACCTACAGTATAGTACAGTACAAGTCAACAACCTACAGTATAGTATAGTACAGTACATGTCAACAGCCTACAGTATAGTATAGTACAGTACATGTCAACAACCTACAGTATAGTATAGTACAGTACAGTACATGTCAACAACCTACAGTATAGTATAGTACAGTACAGTACATGTCAACAACCTACAGTATAGTACAGTACAGTACATGTCAACAACCTACAGTATAGTATAGTACATGTCAACAACCTACAGTATAGTACAGTACAGTACATGTCAACAACCTACAGTATAGTACAGTACAAGTCAACAACCTACAGTATAGTATAGTACAGTACATGTCAACAGCCTACAGTATAGTATAGTACAGTACATGTCAACAACCTACAGTATAGTATAGTACAGTACAGTACATGTCAACAGCCTACAGTATAGTACAGTACAGTACATGTCAACAACCTACAGTATAGTATAGTACATGTTAACAACCTACAGTATAGTACAGTACAGTACATGTCAACAACCTACAGTATAGTACAGTACAGTACATGTCAACAACATACAGTATAGTAAAAGTACAATATAGTACCTACAATATAGTACATGTCAACAACCTGCAGTACCTACAGTATAGCACGTCAACAACAAAACTTCCTGTTCAGACTTCTGTTTATGTTAACCAAAGATGTTTATAACTAACCCAAGATAGACCAGAGCCTGTCATTTCAAGTCAAGCACGAGCTAATGAGATCCTATTGGTGCGTTCTAGCATTTATTTGCATATTTCCATTAGGGAACGCCTACTCTGTCAAGTGCACCCGTGCAAAACTCAATTTGCCCTTGCACTCCTTCTAAAACAACCCCGTTTTTTTGAAACATTTACAATGAGTAAAGTCTACGAAACGCAGTCCACTTGGTTAGTTTACATTTTTTACATTTTAGTCATTTAGCAGTTGCTCTTATCCAAAGCGACTTACAGTTAGTGTATTTATCATAATATATACTATATATACACACATGTATGTGAACTCCCCTTCAAAGGATTGGATTCTTCTATTTCAGACACACCCATTGCTGACCAGTGGAAAAATCGAGCACACAGCCATGCAATCTCCTTAGACAAACATTGGCAGTGGAATGGCCTTACTGAAGAGCTCAGTGGCTTTCAATGTGGTACCGTCATAGGATGCCACTTTTCCAACAAGTCAGTTCGTCAAATATCTCCCCTGCTAGAGCTGCCCTGGTCAACTGTAAGTGCTGTTATTGTGAAGTGGAAATGTCTAAGAGCAACAACGGTTCAGCCGTGAAGTGGTAGGCCACACAAGCTCACCAAGTGCTGTAGCAAGTATGTAGCATGTAAAAATCTTCTGTCCCCGGGTTGCAACACTAACTAACAAGTTCCAAACTGCCTCTGGAAGCAAAATCAGCACAAGAACTGTTCGACGGGAGCGTCATGAAATTAGTTTCCATGGCCAAGCATCCGCACACAAGCCTAAGATCACCATACGCAATGCCAAGCGTTGGCTGGTGGTGTAAAGCTCGCCGCCAATGGACTCTGGGGCGTTGGAAAGACATTATCTGGAGGGATGAATCACACTTCACCATCTGGCAGTCCAATGGACAAATCTGGGTTTGGTGCCAGGACAATGCTACCTGCCCCAATGCATAGTGCCAACTGTAAAGTTTGGTAGAGGAGGAATAATGGTCTGGAGCTGTTTTTCATGGTTCGGGCTAGGCCCCTTAGTTCCAGTGAAGGGATATCTTAATGCCACAGCACCCAATGACAGTCCAGATGATTCTTTGCTTCCAACTTTGTGGCGAAGCCCCTTTCCTGTTTCAGCATGACATTGCCCCCGTGCAGAAATGGTTTGTCGAGATCGGTGTGGAAGCACTTGACTGGCCTGCACAGAACCCTGACCTCAACCCCATCGAACACCTTTGACTACTTTTGACCACTTTAACGATGTCAACTAAACTATAGCAGAATCTTAAGTTTTATCGGGAAAGTGCCTCACGTACTTGGTTCTCATTCCCCAGATGAGTGCAGCCACCAGACACGAGGTAGGAAGGATGGTCTCGGGGTCCAAGGGTGTAGTAGCATGGCAATAGCGACGTGAAAGCGCATCCGTCTTAACATTCAGGGGGGAGAAGATGGTAATGTTGAACCGAGTGAAAAGCAGGGCCCATCGAGCTTGCCTGGAGTTGAGATGCTTGGCAGTGCAGAGATATTCCAGGTACTTGTGATCTGTCCACACAAATAATGGATGTTCCGCCCCCTCTAACCAGTGCCTCCACTCCTCCAATGCCATCACCGCGAGTAGTTCTCGATTTCCCACATCATACTTCCTTTCCATGGCGTTAAGACGATGGGGAAAGAAGATGCAGGGATGCAGCTTTAGGTCCAGGGCAGAACGCTGGGACAGGACAGCCCCCACTCCGACGACCGAAGCGTCGACCTCCACCACGAACTGACAGGACAGGTCCAGATGGATTATTATGGAAGCTGTGGCGAAGCGGTGCTTTAGGTCCAGGAACGCCCGGTCAGCCACGTGAACAGGAATTTAGGAGAGGTGAGTGCTGAAAGGGGGAAAGCTAGGGTGCTGTAACCCTGGATAAAACAGAGATAGAAATGGGAAACCCCTGAAGAGTTGTAGCTGCACTTTGGAAGTGGGTTGAGGCCAATCCACCACCGCTCTCACCTTTCCGGAATCCATCTGCCATTACCAGCAGCGATGATGTTGTGGCGAAATCCTGCACGGAGCCTTCACTGTTCACTGCCACTTTAAGAGCGCATCAGCAGTAAAGAAGAAGGAAATAAAGACAGTTTTTTCAGCTCTTTGGGGAGGAGCTCTTGGTTGGCGCGACAGTTTGATTGTGTGTACTATGCTGCAGAAGTTTGGTTTATTTTCAGAGTGTGTAGTTTATAAAGTATTTAACTCAATCATCGGTGTGACAGTTCTAGGTCGTGGTTGTTATCGTTTGGGATTGCGGCAGTTATGGATTACATGGATTAGTAGCAACATTGTTGCGAAGCTTTGACATACAAACCAACAAACCATCGGAAGGTCAGACAGTACACCTACACGCCTGAAGACCACAGCTAAGATCTCTCTTGTTCTCTTTCTCTTCCCGCTATTGTTCCAGTGCTTTACCCTGCAACAGACTTTCTATTTTTTCAAATGCACTTCCCATTGAAGTTCATTAGAGCTGGACTATTATTGCCCTGCCAGAAGTATTTGGGTGGACATTTTAGTTTAAAGTGAGGTTGCTTGCCAGTTGTGTATTATTATTTGAACTGTATTGAGGTGGGGTGTACTAATGACATGTGGCCGAGAAGATTGTGGACATTTTTAAGGCCTTTGTGTCTATGAACACCCCCCACATTCATACCCTCTGCACTCCTCCACTGGACGATAATACAGATGATTGCAAATCCTCTATTGATGACTGGGTTCTTTCTTGTATGAAGTTGCTGTTCAATTGCTCTGCCATTATTAGTATTATTATTATTGTATGAGGTATTCTTGTTGGGGTTACCCCTGTGCTGTGATGTGGGTTTTATAGGGTGTGTATTCTCTTTTCTCTTCACTGGCTATCTGGTAAACAGGCTACACTTTAGGCAGTCTCTTCTGCTGATGTGTGTGGATCTGGTAGTGGTACTCTCTCTATTCTACTATTTTCCTTTCGGCATGGTTAATACCTGCCGAACAAAATCTTTATCTTTACCCCTCTCAAATAAATACCACTACAATGTATCCTAGGAAGGAGATGATGGAGCGATGGAATTTGTATTTTTCTGCTTTTACCCAGCTCTGATACCAGGTTAGTGTCCATGAAACTCTCATCGACCCGAGTCAATGAGTACCCGGAGAGATTTCAACTGGTTGTCCCACAGCTGGACTAGCAGAATCTTTTTTCTTCTTTCACGACTCTGACGAGCCCGAGGTGAAGGATATATGGCTCCCTCGGGAACAGGCCCCAAGCCCTGTGATCTGCGTGAAGAGGAGGTGGAGAAAGAGAGGCCGTAGAGCGGGCTGCCTTCTGAGGAGTCGGAGGCGATCGAATAAACCCCCACTTCCCTCAATTCTGCTAGCAAACATGCAATCTTTGGACAATAAAATGGAAGAGTTATTGTGAAGATTAAACTACCAACGGGACATTAAAAACTGTAACATCTTATGCTTCATGGAGTTGTGGCTAAACGATGACAATACCAACATACAGCTGGCTGGTTATACAATGTACCTGCAGCATAGAACAGCAGCATCTGGTAAGACAAGGGGCTGCGGTCTATGTATTTTTGTAAACAACAGCTGGCGCACGATATCTAAGGAAGTCTCAAGCTATTGCTCGCCTGAGGTAGAGTTTCTCATGATAAGCTGCAGACCACATTACCTACCGAGTGTTTTCATCTATATTCTTTGTAACTGTTTACATACCACCATAGTCAGAGGCTGGCACTATAAGACAGCATTGAATGAGCTGTATTCCGCCATAGGCAAACAATAAAATCCTCACCCAGAGACGGCGCTCCTAGTAGCCAGGGACTTTAATGCAGGGAAACTTAAAACAGTTTTACCAAATTTCTATCAGCATGTTAAATGTGCAACCAGGGAAAATAACTCTGGACCACCTATACTCCACACACAGAGACGCATATAAAGCTCTCCCTCGCCCTCCATTTGGCAAATCTGACCATAATTCCATCCTCCTGATTCCTGCTTACAAGCAAAAATTAAAGCAGGAATCACCAGTGATTAGATCAATAAAAAAGTGGTCAGATGAAGCAGGTGCTAAGCTACAGGACTGTTGTATGTTACAGACTGGAATATGTTCCGGGATTCCTCAAATGACATTGAGGAGTACACCACATCTATCACTGCCTTCATCAATAAGTGCACCGATGACGTCGTCCCCACAGTGACTGTACGTACATACCCCAGCCAGAAGCCATATATTACAGGCAGCACCCGCACTGAGCTAAAGGGTAGAGCTGCCGATTTCAAAGAGCGGGACTCTAACCCGGAAGCTTATAAGAAATCCCGGTAAGCCCTCAGACAAACCATCAAACAGGCAAAGCAATACAGGACTAAGATCGAGTTGTACTACACCGGCTTTGATGCTTGTCGGATGTGGCAGGAGCTGCAAACCATTACAGACTACAAAGGGAAGCACAGCTGAGAGCTGCCCAGTGACACAAGCCTACCGGACGAGCTAAACTACTTCTATGCTCGCTTCGAGGCAAATGACACTGAAACATGCATGAGAACACCAGCTGTACAGGAAGACTGTGTGATCACCCTCTCCGCAGCCGATGTGAGTATGACCTTTAGACAGGTCAACATTCACAAGGCCGCAGGGTCAGACGGATTACCAAGACGTGTACTCAAAGCATGCGCTGACCAACTAGCAAGTGTCTTCACTGACATTTTCAACCACTCCCTGTTCGAGTCTGTAATACCAACATGTTTTAAGCAGACCACTATAGTCCCATGTGCCCAAGAACACAAAGGAAACCTGCCTAAATGACTACTGACCCGTAGCACTCACGTTTGTAGCCATGAAGAGCTTTGAAAGGCTGGTCATGGCTCACATTAACACCATCATCCCAGAAACCCTAGACACACTCCAATTTGCATACCGTCCCAACAGATCCACAGATGATGCAGTCTCTATTGCACTCCACACTGCCATTTCCCACCTGGACAAAAGGAACACCTATGTGAGAATGCTACATAAACTACAGCTTAGCGTTCAACAACATAGTTCCCTCAAAGCTCATCACTAAGCTAAGCACCCTGGGACAAACACCTCCCTCTGCAACTGGATCCTGGACTTCCTGACGTGCTGCCCCCAGGTGGTAAGGGTAGGCAACACATCCACCACACTGATCCTCAACACAGGGGCCCCTCAGGGGTGCGTGCTCAGCCCCCTCCTGTACTCCCTGTTCACTCATGACTGAATGGCCAGGCACGACTCCAATACCATCATTAAATTTGCAGATGACACAACAGTGGTTGGCCTGATCACCCACAATAACGAGACCGCCTATAGGGAGGAGGTCAGAGACATGGCTGTGTGGTGCCAGGACAACAACCTCTCCCTCAACGTGATCAAGACAAAGGGGATGATTGTGGACTACAGGAAAAAGAAGACCGAGCACGCCCCCATTATCATCGACGGGGCTGCAGTGGAGCAGGTTGAGAGCTTCCAGTTCCTTGGTGTCCACATCACCAACAAACTAACATGGTCCAAGCTCACCATGACAGTCGTGAAGCGGCACGACAAAACCTATTCCCCTTCAGGAGACTGAAAAGATTTGGCATGGGTCCCCAGATCCTTTAAAGGTTCTACAGCTGCACCATCGAAAGCATCCTGATTGGTTGCATCACTACCTGCAATGGCAACAGCTCGGCCTCCGACCGCAAGGCACTACAGAGGGTACTACGAATGGCCAAGTGAATCACCAGGGCCAAGCTTCCTGCCATCCAGGACCTCTATACCAGGCGGTGTCAGAGGAAGGCCCTAAAAATTGTCAAAGACTCCAGCCACCCTAGTCATAGACTGTTCTCTCTGCTACCACACGGCAAACGGTACCGGAGCACCAAGTCTAGGTCCAAGTGGCTTCTAGACAGCTTCTACCCCCAAGCCATAAGACTCCTGAACATCTAGTCAAATGGCTACCCAGAATATTTGCATTGCCCCGTCTATAACTGTCTGCTCCCCCGTTTGATCCCTGTGTCAGCATTAATGTCGTTATGTGTTCTGGTCCAGACGCTGTCCTGTCCTGTTCCATGTCCGTTGATAATTAAATGTTCACTCCCTGTACCTGCTTCTCATCTCTACCAGCATCTATCCTTACAGACTTGTTCTAGAGCTGGCCCGCTGGCACAAACTGAGCAACCGGTGTAGAGTGGCCTTGGTCAGGGAGGTGACCAAGAACACGATGGTCACTCTGACAGAGCTCCAGAGTTCCTCTGTGGAGATGGGAGAACCTTCCAGAAGGACAACCACCAATCAGGCCTTTATTGTAGAGTGGCCAGATGGAAGCCACGCCTCAGTAAAAGGCACTTGACAGCCCTCTTGGAGTGTGCCAAAAGGCATCTAAATGACTCTCAGACCATGTGAATCAAGATTCTCTGGTCTGATGAAACCAAGATTGAGCTCTTTGGCCTGAATGTCAAGCATCACTCGGGAGGCCCATAGTTGACATAGTTTACGTGCTATAGTTGACAAAGTTTACATAGTTAATCTGCTATAGTTGACATTGTTCATATGCTATAGTTGACATTGTTCATATGCTATAGTTGACATAGTTAATGTGCTATAGTTGACATAGTTTACGTGCTATGATTGACATCCTTAATCTGCTATAGTTGACATAGTTAATTTTCTATAGTTGACATAGTTAATTGACTATAGTTAACATGCTATAGTTAACGTGCTATAGTTGACATCATTAACTATGTCAATTGTAGCAGATTAACTATCTCATCTATAGCACATTAACTATGTCAACTCTAGCAGATCTATATCAGCAATATCTCATGAACTATGTCAACTATAGCACATTAACTATGTCAACTATAGCGCGTTAACTATAGTCAATGAACTACATCAACTATAGCAAATTAACTATGTCAACTATAGCAGATTAAGGATGTCAATCATAGTTTACGTGCTATGTAAATTCTAGCAGATTAACTTTGTCATCTATAGCAGATTAACTATGTCAACTATAGCAGATTAACTATGTCAACTATAGCAGATTAACAATGTCAACTATAGCAGATTAACTATGTCAACTATAGCAGATTAACTATGTCAACTATAGCAGATTAACTATGTCAACTATAGCAGATTAACTATGTCAACTATAGCTGTCACGTTCTGACCTTAGTTCCTTTGTTATGTCTTTGTTTTAGTATGGTCAGGGCGTGAGTTGGGTGGGTTGTCTATGTTCCTTTTCTATGTTGTGTTTGCGTTAGGCCTGGTATGGTTCTCAATCAGAGGCAGGTGTTTTTAGTTAGTTGTCTCTGATTGAGAATCATACTTAGGTAGCCTTTTCCCACTTGTGTTTTGTGGGTGTTTATTTTCTGTCTAGTGTATTTTGTCACTTTACAGAACTGTTTCGGTTTCGTTTCTCTATCTTTATTATTTTGTTTAGTGTTCTGAGTTTAAATAAATATCATCATGAACACATACCACGCTGCGCTTTGGTCCTCACCTCATTCCAACGACAATCGTTACAATAGCAGATTAACTATGTCATCTATAGCAGATTAACTATGTCAACTATAGCAGATTAAATATGTCAATTTTAGCACTGAACTTGTTCTTAAAAAGTGGTCACCACTCACAGCAGATGGTTAACATGAACAGATGTTTAGGGCTGTTGCCTGTAGGTACTATAGACCTCAGAGATCAAATGTAAAGAACGCCTCATTTTCTCCAACATGTTGGGTGAAAACTCCAACAGGCTCTAACCAGCAGGAATCATTCTGCTCTAGCAGAAGGGTTTGAAGGGTGAAGGGTGTTTGTGGTCAACACACACAGGAAACCAGCTGTGCTTCAGTCAGGGTGGCTCAGTTCACTACTGGCTGGGGTTAGGGATGGGGTTTAAGGCTCAGGCTGGGAGGCTGAGGCTGGGGAGCTGGGCTGAGGCTGGGTGTCTGGGAGCTGGGCTGGGGCTGGGTGGCTGAGAGCTGGGAGCTGGGCTGGGGCTGGGTGTCTGGGAGCTGGGAGCTGGGCTGAGGCTGGGTGACTAAGAGCTGGGCTGAAGATGTGTGGATGAGAGCTGGTCTTAGGCTGGGGAGCTTGGAGTTGGGCTAAGGCTGGGTGGCTGGGAGCTGGGCTGAGGCTGGGTGGCTGGGAGCTGGGCTGAGGCTGGATGGCTGGGCGGCTGAGAGCTTGTAGTTGGGATAAGACTGGGTGGCTGAGAGCTTGGAGTTGGGCTAAGGCTGGGTGGCTGGGAGCTGGGCTAAGGCTGGGTGGCTGGGAGATTTTTTTATTTTTTATTTTATTTTACCTTTATTTAACTAGGCAAGTCAGTTAAGAACAAATTCTTATTTTCAATGACGGCCTAGGAACAGTGGGTTAACTGCCTGTTCAGGGGCAGAACGACAGATTTGTACCTTGTCAGCTCGGGGATTCGAACTTGCAACCTTTCGGTTACTAGTCCAACGCTCTAACCACTAGGCTACCCTGCCGCCCCGATGGGCTAAGGCTGGGTGGCTGGGAGCTGGGCTAAGGCTGGGTGGCTGGGAGTTGGGCTGAGGCTGGGTGGCTGAGTGCTTGTAGTTGGGATAAGAATGGGTGGCTGAGAGCTGGGCTGAGGCTGGGTGGCTGAGAGCTTGGAGTTGGGCTGAGGCTGGGTGACTGGGAGCTGGGCTGAGGCTGGGCTGAGGCTGGGTGGCTGAGAGTAGGGCTGAAGTTTGGCTGAGGCTGGGTGGCTGAGAGTAGGGCTGAAGTTTGGCTGAGGCTGGGTGGCTGAGAGTAGGGCTGAAGTTTAGCTGAGGCTGGGTGGCTGAGAGCGGGGTTGGGTGGCAAGGAGCTGGGCTGAGGCTGGGTGACTGATAGCTGGTAGTTGGGCTGAAGCTGGGTGGCTGAAAGCTGGGAGCTGGGATGAGTCTAGGTGGCTGGGAGCTGGGCTGAGACTGGGTGGCTGAGAGCTGGGTGGCTGAGAACTGGGCTGAGGCTGGGTGGCTGAGAGCTGGGTGGCTGAGAACTGGGTTGAGGCTGGGTGGCTGAGAACTGGGTTGAGGCTGGGTGGCTGAGGCTGGAGCTTGGTGCTATTTGGAAGGAGGGCTGTGCCACTCTCTGCAGTCTTCTCCTCTTTGAAGCCCAAGTCTTCCATATCAACCTCCAGCAGGTTGTTTAGTTCCCAGTCTTTCATATTAACCTCCAGCAGGCTGTTCAGTTCCCAGTCTTTCATATTAACCTCCAGCAGGCTGTTCAGTTCCCAGTCTTTCATATCAACCTCCAGCAGGCTGTTCAGTTCCCAGTCATTCATATCAACCTCCAACAGGCTGTTCAGTTCCCAGTCTTTCTTTCATATCAACCTCCAGCAGGCTGTTTAGTTCCCAGTCTTTCATAATAACCTCCAGCAGGCTGTTCAGTTCCCAGTCTTTCATATCAACCTCCAGCAGGTTGTTTAGTTCCCAGTCTTTCATATCAACCTCCAGTAGGCTGTTCAGTTCCCAGTCTTTCATATCAAACTCCAGCAGGCTGTTTTAGTTCCCAGTCTTTCATATCAACCTCCAGCAGGCTGTTCAGTTCCCAGTCTTTCATATCAACCTCCAGCAGGCTGTTCAGTTCCCAGTCTTTGCCTCCTCCTCTAGTCTTTAATACATTTTACACCAGAACCAACAGTCCTCAGAATGATGACAACGAACTGAGAGTCAAAACATCATGTATGCCGTGTCTTGGTTGTTCACGTCAGTGGCTCCAGTTGTACCAGTTGTAGCTCACCACACATGTTCTGCTTTGAGTGTGTGTACGTGCATGTGTGTGTACCTGGCCCATGTCCATCTGTAACTGTTGTGCCTGGGTCTCCTTCTGCTCCAACTTTTTATTCAGCCTCGTCACCTTCTCTAAGAGCTCTACCACCGCACTCCTCCTCTCCTTACTCCTCTCCTCCTCCTCCTCTCCTCCTCCTCTTGTGCTCTCCTCACTCCTCCTGGAACCACTGAAGAGGGACATCAGTTTCTTCATAGCCTTGTCATCACACCTAAGGGACAGGAGAGACAGAAGCAGGTCAATTACATACAGGTTAGGGTTATGGTCCCCATTTTTCACATAAACATGTGTGTGTGAGAGGCTAATGAGTGTGTGTTTATACCTATGTGTGAGTGCATGTGTCTATGCGTCTGTGTGTGTGCTTCTATGTGTGTGTGTGTGTGTGTGTGTGTGTGTGTGTGTGTGTGTGTGTGTGTGTGTGTGTGTGTGTGTGTGTGTGTGTGTGTGTGTGTGTGTGTGTGTGTGTGTGTGTGTGTGTGTGTGTGCATTATCCTGTGTATGTGTGTGTGTGCTGTGTACCTGTCTCCGCAGCAGGACAGTCTGGTGAGGATCCTCTTCATTTCGTCCATCTGTCTCTGTTGTTCACCTGTCCCCAACACACATCAACATTAATTAACATTAATTAATACACACGTTTACATTTAACACATGTTCATGTGAAAAGCCATCCCAAACATGCACACACACTAAACCTGTTCTCACCTGTCCACTTTTCCTCGTCGTCGTCTGATGCTGCCTGGCCTTCTACTGACCGGAACAACTGCTCCTGACCTGGAGGACAGAACACACACACATTAACACTCATAGACGTCAGAAAAACAAACAAACCCCTCGCGGTGTCTTACTGTTATCTGGAGTTGTCTCAGAGCGGCCGGTGGGGGACCGGCGGTCCTGTTGGTTGTCTAGGCAACACCTCTGGACTGGTCCGCAGGCTCCGCCCACCTGCTTATTTGCCCTTGTGCACCCTGAGAGCTGTAATGTAGACACCTCCGACCTGGGAGAGAACAGTCAAAGTGATATAATATATATACAGAACAAAAATATAAATGCAACATGCAACAATTTATAAGGTTTTACTGAGTTACAGTTCATATAAAGGAAATCAGACAATTGAAATACATTCATTAGGCTGTAATCTATGGATTTCAGATGACTGAGAATACAGATATGCATCTGTTGGTCACAGATAACTTTTAAAAAGGTAGGGGTAAAGATCAGAAAACCAGTCGGTATCTGGTGTGATCACCATTTGCCTCCTGCAGCACGACACATCTCCTTCTCATATTGATCAGGCTGTTGATTGTGGCCTGTGAAATGTTGTCCCACTCCACTTCAATGCCTGTGTGAAGTGCTGGAAGGTGGTGGGAACTGGAACACTCTGTCGTACACGTCGATCCAGAGCATCCCGAACATGCTCAATGGGTGACATGTCTGGTGAGTGGGTGACAATGGGTGACAAGAACTGGGACATTTTCAGCTTCCAGGAATTGTGTACAGATCCTTGTGACATGGGTCCATGCATTATCATGCTGAAACATGAGGTGATGGCGGCGGATGAATGGCACAACAATGGGCCTCAGGATCTTGTCACAATATCTCATTCAAATTGCCATCAATAAAATGCAATTGTGTTTGTTGTCCATAGCTTATGCCTGCCCATACCATAACCACACCATCACCCTGAGGCACTCTGTTCACAACGTTGATATCAGCAAACCACTCGCACACACGACGCCATACATGCTGTTTGCCATCTGCCCGGTACAGTTGAAACCAGGATTCATCCGTGAAGTGCACACTTCTCCAGCGTGCCAGTGGCCATCGAAGGTGAGCATTTGCCAAATGAAGTTGGTTACGATGCCAAACTACATTCAGGTCAAGACCCTGGTGAGGACAACGAGCACCCAGATGAGCTTCCCTGAGACGGTTTCTGACAGTTTGTGTGTGAAATTCTTCCGTTGTGCAAACCCACAGTTTCATCAGCAGTCTGGGTGGCTCGTCTCAGACGATCCCGCAGGTGAAGAAGACAGACGTGGAGGTCTTGGACTGGAGTAGTTACACGTGGTCTTTGGTTGTGAGGCAGTTTGATCATACTGCCAAATTCTCTAAAATGATGTTGTAGGAGGCTTATGGTAGAGAAATTAACATTCATGGAGATTCCTGCAGTCAGCATGCCAGTTGCACATTCCCCCAAAACTCATTGTGTTGTGTGACAAAACAGCACATTGCGCACCTGTGTAATGATCACGCTGTTTCATCAGCTTCTTGATATGCCACACCTGGCAGATAATGCTCACTAACAGGGATGTAAACACATTTTGTGCATATGGAACATTTCTGGGATCTTTTATTTCAGTTCATAAAACATGGAACCAATACTTTACGTGTTGCGTTTATATTTTTGTTCAGTATAAATATACACAGTGTAAATATATTCTGATTCTATTGCCACTTAGAATCAGGCTAGTACCTGCAGCTGAACAGATCTTCATGGAGCCATTGACTTAACACAGGCCCATTGGGCACAGTGAAGGAGAAAACATTGAACATTTTCTTGTACAGAACAAGAGCTGTACATTGACACAATCAATCCAAGACATTGCCTGACATCAAAGAGGGTATTCCGTAACATGAGCATCTACAATCACCATCATCCTTTAATAGGAGCTGTGATATACTTAGCTCTTTATAGGGCTGCCTGTGATATACTGTAGCTAGCTATTTGATCTGGGTGGAGTACTATAATTGGGATAAGGTTTTCATCTTTAGTTGAAGGCGTTTTAGAAACTTTGTCTGCTAGAATAGTTTTGCTGAGGAAGACTGAGAGTTGTGAGGTTAAAAACAATGACATGAACTGGATCAAACTGAAAACCAGGAGAACACACAGACAACATGGTCAATCCAACCATCCATAAGGCTCTGTTTTAGTCTAACATGAAAACAACTTATCCAGCTAACAACCATTTAACCATCTAGTTGTTTTTCTTTACATTTAAACTCCAAATTCAAAGTGTCTTATTCAGAACACATTCCCACTACAGTTCTCTAGCATTCGGCATGTATTTACATTTTCCAGTTCTTTCTCTTTCTCTCTCTCTCTCCTTCTGTCTGGTGTTCTGTGTCGGAGGAAATCCGATAGGGGGCCTGGGAGAATCACTGTAAGTGTTTCCAGATGTCAACGTCCTGCCGCGTGTGTGTGTCGGTGGGTGTGCATGTATGTGTCTTGCCAAGAACAAAATCAGAGAAAGCTGTTTCTCAGAAGCTTGGATATACAGCCTCCAGCCAGTTACCCAGCAAGCCAGTTACCCAGCAAGCCAGTAACCCAGCCAGATAGTTACCCAGCAAGCCAGTAACCCAGCCAGACAGTTACCCAGCAAGCCAGTAACCCAGCAAGACAGTTACCCAGCAAGCCAGTAACCCAGCCAGACAGTTACCCAGCAAGCCAGTAACCCAGCCAGACAGCCTGTAACAAGGCCAGACATTTACCCAGACAGACAGTTACCCTGCCAGCCTGTAACCCAGCCAAACTGCCAGACAGTTACCCAACCAGCCAGCCTGTAACACAGCCAGACAGTTACCCAGCAACACAGACAGCCAGACAGTTACCCAGCCAGACAGCCTGTAACACAGCCAGACAGTTACCCAGCCAGCCAGCCTGTAACAGAGCCAGACAGTTACCCAGCCAGACAGTAACCCAGCCTGTCATCCAGTAACCCAGAAAGTAACCCAGCCAGCTAGACAGTAACCCAGCCTGCCATCCAGTAACCCAGAAAGTAACCCAGCCAGCTAGACAGTAACCCAGCCTGCCATCCAGTAACCCAGAAAGTAACACAGCCAGCTAGACAGTAACCCAGCCTGCCAGCCTGTAACCCAGAAAGTAACCCAGCCAGCTAGACAGTTACCCAGCCTGCCATCCAGTAACCCAGAAAGTAACCCAGCCAGCTAGACAGTTACCCAGCCTGCCATCCAGTAACCCAGAAAGTAACCCAGCCAGCTAGACAGTAACCCAGCCTGCCATCCAGTAACCCAGAAAGTAACCCAGACAGCTAGACAGTAACCCAGCCTGCCATCCAGTAACCCAGCCAGACAGTAACCCAGCCAGACAGTTACCCAGCAAGCCAGTAACCCAGCCAGACAGTTACCCAGCAAGCCAGTAACCCACCCAGACAGTTACCCAGCAAGCCAGTAACCCAGCCAGACAGTTACCCAGCCATCCAGCCTGTAACAAGACCAGACATTTAGCCAGACAGACAGTTACCCAGCCAGCCTGTAACCCAGCCAAACTGCCAGACAGTTACCCAGCCAGCCAGCCTGTAACACAGCCAGACAGTTACCCAGCAACACAGACAGCCAGACAGTTACCCAGCCAGACAGCCTGTAACACAGCCAGACAGTTACCCAGCCAGCCAGCCTGTAACAGAGCCAGACAGTTACCCAGCAAGACAGTAACCCAGCCTGCCATCCAGTAACCCAGACAGTAACCCAGCCAGCTAGACAGTTACCCAGCCTGCCATCCAGTAACCCAGAAAGTAACCCAGCCAGCTAGACAGTAACCCAGCCTGCTATCCAGTAACCCAGAAAGTAACCCAGCCAGCTAGACAGTAACCCAGCCTGCCATCCAGTAACCCAGAAAGTAACCCAGCCAGCTAGACAGTAACCCAGCCTGCCATCCAGTAACCCAGAAAGTGACCCAGCCAGCTAGAGTTACCCAGCCAGCCAGCCAGCCAGTAACCCAGAAAGTAACCCAGCCAGCTAGACAGTAACCCAGCCTGCCATCCAGTAACCCAGAAAGTAACCCAGCCAGCTAGACAGTAACCCAGCCTGCCATCCAGTAACCCAGAAAGTAACCCAGCCAGCTAGACAGTAACCCAACCTGCCATCCAGTAACCCAGAAAGTAACCCAGCCTGCCATCCAGTAACCCAGAAAGTAACCCAGCCAGCTAGACAGTAACCCAGAAAGTAACCCAGCCAGCTAGACAGTAACCCAGCCTGCCATCCAGTAACCCAGAAAGTAACCCAGCCAGCTAGACAGTAACCCAGAAAGTAACCCAGCCAGCTAGACAGTAACCCAGCCTGCCATCCAGTAACCCAGAAAGTAACCCAGCCAGCTAGACAGTAACCCAGAAAGTAACCCAGCCAGCTAGACAGTAACCCAGCCTGCCATCCAGTAACCCAGAAAGTAACCCAGCCAGCTAGACAGTCACCCAGCCTGCCATCCAGTAACCCAGAAAGTAACCCAGCCAGCTAGACAGTAACCCAGCCTGCCATCCAGTAACCCAGAAAGTAACCCAGCCAGCTAGACAGTTTCCCAGCCTGCCATCCAGTAACCCAGAAAGTAACCCAACCAGCTAGACAGTAACCCAGCCTGCCATCCAGTAACCCAGAAAGTAACCCAGCCAGCTAGACAGTAACCCAGCCTGCCATCCAGTAACCCAGAAAGTAACCCAGCCAGCTAGACAGTTTCCCAGCCTGCCATCCAGTAACCCAGAAAGTAACCCAGCCAGCTAGACAGTAACCCAGCCTGCCATCCAGTAACCCAGAAAGTAACCCAACCAGCTAGACAGTAACCCAGCCTGCCATCCTGTAACCCAGAAAGTAACCCAGCCAGCTAGACAGTAACCCAGCCTGCCATCCAGTAACCCAGAAAGTAACCCAGCCAGCTAGAGTTACCCAGCCAGCCAGCCAGGAACACAGGCAAACAGCCAGGCAGTTACCCAGCCTGCCATCCAGTAACACAGGCAAACAGCCAGGCAGTTACCCAGCCAGCCAGTAACCTAGCCAAACAGCCAGGCAGTTATCCAGCCTGCCATCCAGTAACACAGGCAAACAGCCAGACAGTTACCCAGCCTGCCATCCAGTAACCCAGAAAGTAACCCAGCCAGCCAGACAGTTACCCAGCCAGCCAGCCAGTAACACAGGCAAACAGCCATACAGTTACCCAGCCTGCCAGATCAATCATTCAGCATTTATTCAAATGTTCCAGTTCTTTCTCTTTCTCTCTCCTTTCATCTGGTGTTCTGTGTCAGAGGAAATACAATAGGGGAGCTGGGAGAATCCAGATGTCAACGTCCTGCCGCGTGTGTGTGTTGGTGAGTGTATGTGTCTTGCCAAGAACAAAATCAGAGAAAGCAATTTCTCAGCAGCTTGGCTATACAAACACCAGTCTGTAACACAGCCAGACAGTTACCCAACCATCCAGCCAACCAGCGAGTAACCCAGCCAGACAGTTACCCTGCCAGCCACCAACACAACCAGGCAGTTACCCAGCCACCCAGACAGCCAGCATGTCATTTTACTTACCTATTGTTCACCTAATACATTTTTTGCACCATTGGTTAGAGCCTGTAAGTAAGCATTTCACTGTAAGGTCACCCTGCCAGCCACCAACAGGGTTTGGACCAGGCTGACTCTATGCTGTAGGATCAGCCACAGTACAGAAACAGCCTGACTCTATGCTGTAGGATCAGCCACAGTACAGACACAGCCTGACTCTATACTGTAGGATCAGCCACAGTACAGAAACAGCCTGACTCTATGCTGTAGGATCAGCCACAGTACAGAAACAGCCTGACTCTATACTGTGGGATCAGCCACAGTACAGAAACAGCCTGACTCTATGCTGTAGGATCAGCCACAGTACAGAAACAGCCTGACTCTATACTGTAGGATCAGCCACAGTACAGAAACAGCCTGACTCTATACTGTAGGATCAGCCACAGTACAGAAACAGCCTGACTCTATACTGTAGGATCAGCCACAGTACAGAAACAGCCTGACTCTATACTGTGGGAACAACTAGGGAAAGATGTACAACTGAATGCATTCAACTGAAATGTGTCTTCCAGATTGAACCCAACCCATCTGAATCAGAGAGGTGCGGGGGGCTGCCTTAATCGACATCCACATCTTCGGCACCCGGGGAACAGTGGGTTAACTGCCTTGCTTAGGGGTAGAACGATAGACTTTTACCTTGTCAGCTCTGGGATCCAGCAATCTTTCGATTACTGGCCCAACGCTCTAACCACTAGGCTACCTGCCACCCCTACTGTACAGCCACAGGGTTAGGGTTATATCCTGTTGGAACCAGACTGACTGTATGCTGTAGGATCAACTACAGTTGAAGTTGACTCTGTGGATATAAAACATTTTAATGTGTAGTTTAGAGCTAGGGCTCTGTGGATATAAAACATAGCATAGTGATGTGTAGTTTAGAGCTAGGGCTCTGTGGGTATAACACATAGCATAGTGATGTGTAGTTTAAAGCTAGAGCTGTGGGTATAAAACCTAGCAGAAAAACCTACTGATATTTCCAACTACTTTAATCACTTTTTCATTGGGATGGCAGGTAGCCTAGTGGTTAGAGCGGGGAGGCAGGTAGCCTAGGGGTTAGAGGGGGGAGGCAGGTAGACTAGTGGTTAGAGGGGGGGGCAGGTAGCCTAGTGGTTAGAGGGGGGAGGCAGGTAGCCTAGTGGTTAGAGGGGGGAGGCAGGTAGTCTAGTGGTTAGAGGGGGGGCGGGGGGGGCAGGTAGTCTAGTGGTTAGAGGGGGGGCGGGGGGGGCAGGTAGCCTAGTGGTTAGAGGGGGGGGAGGCAGGTAGCCTAGTGGTTAGAGGGGGGAGGCAGGTAGCCTAGTGGTTAGAGGGGGGAGGCAGGTAGCCTAGTGGTTAGAGGGGGGGGGGAGCAGATAGCCAAGTGGTTAGAGGGGGGAGGCAGGTAGCCTAGTGGTTAGAGGGGGGGGTCAGGTAGCCTAGTGGTAAGAGGGAGGGGGGTCAGGTAGACTAGTGGTTAGAGGGGGGAGGCAGGTAGCCTAGTGGTTAGAGGGGGGAGGCAGGTAGCCTAGTGGTTAGAGGGGGGAGGCAGGTAGCCTAGTGGTTAGAGGGGGGGGGGAGCAGATAGCCAAGTGGTTAGAGGGGGGAGGCAGGTAGCCTAGTGGTTAGAGGGGGGGTCAGGTAGCCTAGTGGTTAGAGGGGGGGGTCAGGTAGCCTAGTGGTAAGAGGGGGGGGGGTCAGGTAGCCTAGTGGTTAGAAGGGGGAGGCAGGTAGACTAGTGGTTAGAGGGGGGAGGCAGGTAGCCTAGTGGTTAGAGGGGGGAGGCAGGTAGCCTAGTGGTTAGAGTGTTATCTTACATCAGACTCCCATAGAGGCCACCCCACCACCACTACTACACCAGACTCCTATAGGGGCAAACCCACCACCACCCCACCACCACTACACCAGACTCCTATAGGGCCACCCCACCACCACCCCACCACCACCCCACCACCACTACACCAGACTCCTATAGAGGACACCCCACCACCACTACACCAGACTCCTATAGAGGCCACCCCACCACCACTACTACACCAGACTCCTATAGGGCCACCCCACCACCACCCCACCACCACTACACCAGACTCCTATAGAGGACACCCCACCACCACTACACCAGACTCCTATAGGGGCAAACCCACCACCACCCCACCACCACTTTACCAGACTCCTATAGGGCCACCCCACCACCACCCCACCACCACTACACCAGACTCCTATAGAGGACACCAAACCACCACTACACCAGACTCCTATAGAGGCCACCCCACCACCACTACTACACCAGACTCCTATAGGGGCAAACCCACCACCACCCCACCACCACTACACCAGACTCCTATAGGGCCACCCCACCACCACCCCACCACCACTACACCAGACTCCTATAGAGGACACCCCACCACCACTACACCAGACTCCTATAGAGGCCACCCCCCAACCACCACTACACCAGACTCCTATAGGGGCAAACCCACCACCACCCCACCACCACTACACCAGACTCCTATAGGGGCAAACCCACCACCACTACACCAGACTCCTATAGAGGCCACCCCCCCACCACCAGTACACCAGACTCCTATAGAGGCCACCCCACCACCACCACTACACCAGACTCCTATAGAGGCCACCCCACCACCAATACACCAGACTCCTATAGAGGCCACCCCACCAACACTACACCAGACTCCTATAGGGACACCCCACCACCACCCCACCACCACTACACCAGACTCCTATAGAGGCCACCCCACCACCACTACACCAGACTCCTATAGAGGACACCCCACCACCACTACACCAGAGTCGTATAGAGGTCACTCCACAACCTCTACACCAGACTCCTATAGAGGCCACCCCACCACCACTACACCAGACTCCTATAGAGACCACCCCACCACCACCACACCAGAATCCTATAGGGGCAAACCCACGACCACCCTACCACCACTACACCAGACACCTATAGAGGCCACCCCACCACCACTACACCAGACTCATATAGGGGCCACCCCACCACCACTATACCAGACTCCTATAGGGGCCACCCCACCACCACTACACCAGACTCCTATAGAGGCCCCCCACCACCACTACACCAGACTCCTATAGGGGCAAACCCACCACCACCCCACCACCACTACACCAGACTCCTATAGGGCCACCCCACCACCACCCCACCACCACTACACCAGACTCCTATAAGGGCCACCCCTCCACCACTACACCAGACTCCTATAGAGACCACCCCACCACCACTACACCAGACTCCTATAGAGGCCACGCCACCACCACTACACCAGACTCCTATAGGGGCCACCCCACCACCACTACACCAGACTCCTATAGAGGCCACCCCACCAACACCACTACACCAGACTCCTATAGAGGCCACCCCACCACCACTACACCAGACTCCTATAGAGGACACCCCACAACCACTACACCAGACTCCTATAGGGGCCACCCCACCACCACCCCACCACCACTACACCAGACTCCTATAGGGCCACCCCACCACCACCACACCACCACTACTACACCAGCCTCCTATAGAGGCCACCCCACCACCACTATACCAGACTCCTATAGAGACCACCCCACCACCACTACAAAAGACTCCAATAGGGGCCACCCCACCACCACCATACCAGACTCCTATAGAGGCCACCCCGCCACCACTACACCAGAGTCCTATAGAGGTCACTCCACCACCACTACACCAGACTCCTATAGAGGCCACCCCACCAACACTACACCAGACTCCTATAGAGGCCACCCCACCACCAATATACCAGACTCCTATAGAGGCCACCCCACCACCAATATACCAGACTCCTATAGAGGCCACCCCACCACCACTACAAAAGACTCCAATAGGGGCCACCCCACCACCACTATACCAGACTCCTATAGAGGCCACCCCACCACCACTACACCAGAGTCCTATAGAGACCACCCCACCACCACTACACCAGACTCCTATAGAGGCCACCCCACCACCACCACACCACCAGAATCCTATAGGGGCAAACCCACCACCACCCCACCACCACTACACCAGACTCCTATAGAGGCCACCCCACCACCACTACACCAGACTCCTATAGAGGCCACCCCACCACCACTACACCAGACTCCTATAGAGTCCACCCCACCACCACTACACCAGACTCCTATAGAGTCCACCCCACCACCACTACACCAGACTCCTATAGAGACCACCCCACCACCACTACACCAGACTCCTATAGAGACCACCCCACCACCACTACACAAGACTCCTATAGAGGCCACCCCACCACCACCACACCAGACTCCTATAGGGGCAAACCCACCACCACCACTACACCAGACTCCTATAGAGGCCACCCAACCACCACTACACCAGATTCCTATGGAGGCCACCCCACCACCACTACACCAGACTCCTATAAGGGCAAACCCACCACCACCCCACCACCACTACACCAGACTCCTATAGGGCCACCCCACCACCACTACACCAGACTCCAATAGAGGCCACCCCACCACCACTATATCAGCCTCCTATAGAGGCCACCCCACCACCACTATACCAGACTCCTATAGAGGCCACCCCACCACCACTACACCAGACTCCTATAGAGGCCACCCCACCACCACTAAACCAGACTCCTATAGAGGCCACCCCACCACCACTATACCAGCCTCCTATAGAGGCCACCCCACCACCACTACACCAGACTCCTATAGAGGCCACCCCACCACCACTACACCAGACTCCTATAGGGCCATCCCACCACCACCACACCAGACTCCTATAGAGGCCACCCCCCCACCACCACTACACCAGACTCCTATAGAGGCCACCCCACCACCACTATATCAGCCTCCTATAGAGGCCACCCCACCACCACTACACCAGACTCCTATAGAGGCCACCCCCCCACCACCACTACACCAGACTCCTATAGAGGCCACTCCACCACCACTATATTAGCCTCCTATAGAGGCCACCCCACCACCACTATACCAGACTGCTAAAGAGGTAACCCCACCACCACTACACCAGACTCCTATAGAGGCCACCCCACCACCACTATACCAGCCTCCTATAGAGGCCACCCCACCACCACTACACCAGACTCCTATAGAGGCCACCCCACCACCACTACACCAGACTCCTATAGAGGCCACCCCACCACCACTACACCAGACTCCAATAGAGGCCACCCCACCACCACTACAAAAGACTCCTATAGAGGCCACCCCCCCACCACCACTACACCAGACTCCTATAGAGGCCACCCCACCACCACTACACCAGACTCCTATAGAGGCCACCCCACCACCACTACACCAGACTCCTATAGAGGCCACCCCCCCACCACCACTACACCAGACTCCTATAGATGCCACCCCACCACCACTACACCAGACTCCTATAGAGGCCACCCCCCCCCAACCTCCACTACACCAGACTCCTATAGAGGCCACCCCACCACCACAACACCAGACTCCTATAGGGGCAAACCCACCACCACCCCACCACCACTACACCAGACTCCTATAGAGGCCACCCCACCACCACTATACCAGCCTCCTATAGAGGCCACCCCACCACCCCACCACCACTACACCAGACTCCTATAGAGGCCACCCCACAAAAACTACACCAGACTCCTATAGAGGCCACCCCAGCACCACTACACCAGACTCCTATAGAGGCAAACCCACCACCACTATACCAGCCTCCTACAGAGACCACCCCACCACCACTACACCAGACTCCTATAGAGTCCACCCCACCACCACTACACCAGACTACTATAGAGGCCACCCCACCACCACTACACCAGACTCCTATAGGGGACACCCCACCACCACTACACCAGACTCCTATAGAGGCCACCCCACCACCACCACTACACCAGACTCCTATAGAGGCCACCCCACCACCACTAAACCAGACTCCTATAGAGGCCACCCCACCACCACTACACCAGACTCCTGTAGAGGCCACCCCACCACCACCCCACCTCCACTACACCAGACTCCTATAGAGGCCACCCCACCACCACTACACCAGACTCCTACAGGGGCCACCCCACCACCACCCCACCTCGACTACACCAGACTCCTATAGAGGCCACCCCACCACCACTACACCAGACTCCTATAGAGGCCACCCCACAACCACTACACCAGACTCCTATAGTGGCCAACCCACCACCACCACTACACACTACACTAGACTACTATAGAGGCCACCACACCACCACCGCTACACCAGACTCCTATAGAGGCCACCCCCCCACCACCACTACACCAGACTCCTATAGAGGCTACCCCACCACCACTATATCAGCCTCCTATAGAGGCCACCCCACCACCACTACACCAGACTCCTATAGAGGCCACCCCCCCCACTACCACTACACCAGACTCCTATAGAGGCCACCCCACCACCACTATATCAGCCTCCTATAGAGGCCACCCCACCACCACTACACCAGACTCCTATAGGGCCACCCCACCACCACCACACCAGACTCCTATAGAGGCCACCCCCCCACCACCACTACACCAGACTCCTATAGAGGCCACCCCACCACCACTATATCAGCCTCCTATAGAGGCCACCCCACCACCACTACACCAGACTCCTATAGAGGCCACCCCCCCACCACCACTACACCAGACTCCTATAGAGGCCACCCCACCACCACTACATCAGCCTCCTATAGAGGCCACCCCACCACCACTATACCAGACTGCTAAAGAGGTAACCCCACCACCACTACACCAGACTCCTATAGAGGCCACCCCACCACCACTATACCAGCCTCCTATAGAGGCCACCCCACCACCACTACACCAGACTCCTATAGAGGCCACCACCACCACCACTACACCAGACTCCTATAGAGGCCACCCCACCACCACTACACCAGACTCCTATAGAGGCCACCCCCACACCACCACTACACCAGACTCCTATAGAGGCCACCCCACCACCACTATACCAGACTCCTATAGAGGCCACCCCCCCACCACCACTACACCAGACTCCTATAGATGCCACCCCACCACCACTACACCAGACTCCTATAGAGGCCACACCCCCCCACCTCCACTACACCAGACTCCTATAGAGGCCACCCCACCACCACAACACCAGACTCCTATAGAGGCCACCCCACCACCACTATACCAGCCTCCTATAGAGGCCACCCCACCACCACTACACCAGACTCCTATAGAGGCCACCCCACCACCACTATACCAGCCTCCTATAGAGGCCACCCCACCACCACTACACCAGACAACTATAGAGGCCACCCCACCACCACTACACCAGACTCCTATAGAGGCCACCCCACCACCACTACACCAGACTCCTATAGAGGCCAACCCACCACCACTATACCAGCCTCCTATAGAGACCACCCCACCACCACTACACCAGACTCCTATAGAGACCACCCCACCACCACTACACCAGACTCCTATAGAGGCCACACCACCACCACTACACCAGACTCCTATAGGGGCCACACCACCACCACTACACCAGACTCCTATAGAGGCCACCCCACCACCACCACTACACCAGACTCCTATAGAGGCCACCCCACCACCACCAAACCAGACTCCTATAGAGGCCACCCCACCACCACTACATCAGACTCCTGTAGAGGCCACCCCACCACCACCCCACCTCCACTACACCAGGCTCCTATAGAGGCCACCCCACCACCACTACACCAGACTCCTATAGGGGCCAACCCACCACCACCACTACACACTACAATAGACTAGTATAGAGGCCACCACACCACCACCGCTACACCAGACTCCTATAGAGGCCACCACACCACCACCACTACACCAGGCTCCTATTGAGGCCACCCCACCACCACTACACCAGACTCCTATAGGGGCCACCCCACCACCACTACACCAGTCTCCTATAGAGGCCACCCCACCACCACCACTACACCAGACTCCTATAGAGGCCACCCCACCACCACTACACCAGACTCCTATAGAGGCCACCCCACCACCACTAAACCAGACTCCTATAGAGGCCACCCCACCACATCTACATCAGACTCCTGTAGAGGCCACCCCACCACCACCCCACCTCCACTACACCAGACTCCTATAGAGGCCACCCCACCACCACTACACCAGACTCCTATAGGGGCCAACCCACCACCACCACTACACACTACAATAGACTAGTATAGAGGCCACCACACCACCACCGATACACCAGACTCCTATAGAGGCCACCACACCACCACCACTACACCAGGCTCCTATAGAGGCCACCCCACCACCACCACTACACCAGACTCCTATAGAGGCCACCCCACCACCACTACACCAGACTCCTATAGGGGCCACCCCACAACCACTACACCAGTCTCCTATAGAGGCCACCCCACCACCAACACTACACCAGACTCCTATAGAGGCCACCCCACCACCACTACACCAGACTCCTATAGAGGCCACACCACCACCACTACACCAGACTCCTGTAGAGGCCACCCCACCACCACCCCACCTCCACTACACCAGACTCCTATAGAGGCCACCCCACCACCACTACACCAGACTTCTATAGAGGCCACCCCACCCCACCACCACCACTACACCAGACTCCTATAGGGGCCACCCCACCACCACCCCACCTCCACTACACCTGACTCCTATAGAGGCCACCACACCGCCACCACTACACCAGACTCCTATAGGGGCCAACCCACCACCACCACTACACACTACAATAGACTAGTATAGAGGCCACCACACCACCACCGCTACACCAGACTTTTATAGAGGCCACCACACCACCACCACTACACCAGGCTCCTATAGAGGCCACCCCACCACCACTACACCAGACTCCTATAGGGGCAAACCCACCACCACCCCACCACCACTACACCAGACTCCTATAGAGGCCACCCCACCACCACTATACCAGCCTCCTATAGAGGCCACCCCACCACCCCACCACCACTACACCAGACTCCTATAGAGGCCACCCCACAAAAACTACACCAGACTCCTATAGAGGCCACCCCAGCACCACTACACCAGACTCCTATAGAGGCAAACCCACCACCACTATACCAGCCTCCTACAGAGACCACCCCACCACCCCTACACCAGACTCCTATAGAGTCCACCCCACCACCACTACACCAGACTACTATAGAGGCCACCCCACCACCACTACACCAGACTCCTATAGGGGACACCCCACCACCACTACACCAGACTCCTATAGAGGCCACCCCACCACCACCACTACACCAGACTCCTATAGAGGCCACCCCACCACCACTAAACCAGACTCCTATAGAGGCCACCCCACCACCACTACACCAGACTCCTGTAGAGGCCACCCCACCACCACCCCACCTCCACTACACCAGACTCCTATAGAGGCCACCCCACCACCACTACACCAGACTCCTACAGGGGCCACCCCACCACCACCCCACCTCGACTACACCAGACTCCTATAGAGGCCACCCCACCACCACTACACCAGACTCCTATAGAGGCCACCCCACAACCACTACACCAGACTCCTATAGTGGCCAACCCACCACCACCACTACACACTACACTAGACTACTATAGAGGCCACCACACCACCACCGCTACACCAGACTCCTATAGAGGCCACCCCCCCACCACCACTACACCAGACTCCTATAGAGGCTACCCCACCACCACTATATCAGCCTCCTATAGAGGCCACCCCACCACCACTACACCAGACTCCTATAGAGGCCACCCCCCCCACTACCACTACACCAGACTCCTATAGAGGCCACCCCACCACCACTATATCAGCCTCCTATAGAGGCCACCCCACCACCACTACACCAGACTCCTATAGGGCCACCCCACCACCACCACACCAGACTCCTATAGAGGCCACCCCCCCACCACCACTACACCAGACTCCTATAGAGGCCACCCCACCACCACTATATCAGCCTCCTATAGAGGCCACCCCACCACCACTACACCAGACTCCTATAGAGGCCACCCCCCCACCACCACTACACCAGACTCCTATAGAGGCCACCCCACCACCACTACATCAGCCTCCTATAGAGGCCACCCCACCACCACTATACCAGACTGCTAAAGAGGTAACCCCACCACCACTACACCAGACTCCTATAGAGGCCACCCCACCACCACTATACCAGCCTCCTATAGAGGCCACCCCACCACCACTACACCAGACTCCTATAGAGGCCACCACCACCACCACTACACCAGACTCCTATAGAGGCCACCCCACCACCACTACACCAGACTCCTATAGAGGCCACCCCCACACCACCACTACACCAGACTCCTATAGAGGCCACCCCACCACCACTATACCAGACTCCTATAGAGGCCACCCCCCCACCACCACTACACCAGACTCCTATAGATGCCACCCCACCACCACTACACCAGACTCCTATAGAGGCCACACCCCCCCACCTCCACTACACCAGACTCCTATAGAGGCCACCCCACCACCACAACACCAGACTCCTATAGAGGCCACCCCACCACCACTATACCAGCCTCCTATAGAGGCCACCCCACCACCACTACACCAGACTCCTATAGAGGCCACCCCACCACCACTATACCAGCCTCCTATAGAGGCCACCCCACCACCACTACACCAGACAACTATAGAGGCCACCCCACCACCACTACACCAGACTCCTATAGAGGCCACCCCACCACCACTACACCAGACTCCTATAGAGGCCAACCCACCACCACTATACCAGCCTCCTATAGAGACCACCCCACCACCACTACACCAGACTCCTATAGAGACCACCCCACCACCACTACACCAGACTCCTATAGAGGCCACACCACCACCACTACACCAGACTCCTATAGGGGCCACACCACCACCACTACACCAGACTCCTATAGAGGCCACCCCACCACCACCACTACACCAGACTCCTATAGAGGCCACCCCACCACCACCAAACCAGACTCCTATAGAGGCCACCCCACCACCACTACATCAGACTCCTGTAGAGGCCACCCCACCACCACCCCACCTCCACTACACCAGGCTCCTATAGAGGCCACCCCACCACCACTACACCAGACTCCTATAGGGGCCAACCCACCACCACCACTACACACTACAATAGACTAGTATAGAGGCCACCACACCACCACCGCTACACCAGACTCCTATAGAGGCCACCACACCACCACCACTACACCAGGCTCCTATAGAGGCCACCCCACCACCACTACACCAGACTCCTATAGGGGCCACCCCACCACCACTACACCAGTCTCCTATAGAGGCCACCCCACCACCACCACTACACCAGACTCCTATAGAGGCCACCCCACCACCACTACACCAGACTCCTATAGAGGCCACCCCACCACCACTAAACCAGACTCCTATAGAGGCCACCCCACCACATCTACATCAGACTCCTGTAGAGGCCACCCCACCACCACCCCACCTCCACTACACCAGACTCCTATAGAGGCCACCCCACCACCACTACACCAGACTCCTATAGGGGCCAACCCACCACCACCACTACACACTACAATAGACTAGTATAGAGGCCACCACACCACCACCGATACACCAGACTCCTATAGAGGCCACCACACCACCACCACTACACCAGGCTCCTATAGAGGCCACCCCACCACCACCACTACACCAGACTCCTATAGAGGCCACCCCACCACCACTACACCAGACTCCTATAGGGGCCACCCCACAACCACTACACCAGTCTCCTATAGAGGCCACCCCACCACCAACACTACACCAGACTCCTATAGAGGCCACCCCACCACCACTACACCAGACTCCTATAGAGGCCACACCACCACCACTACACCAGACTCCTGTAGAGGCCACCCCACCACCACCCCACCTCCACTACACCAGACTCCTATAGAGGCCACCCCACCACCACTACACCAGACTTCTATAGAGGCCACCCCACCCCACCACCACCACTACACCAGACTCCTATAGGGGCCACCCCACCACCACCCCACCTCCACTACACCTGACTCCTATAGAGGCCACCACACCGCCACCACTACACCAGACTCCTATAGGGGCCAACCCACCACCACCACTACACACTACAATAGACTAGTATAGAGGCCACCACACCACCACCGCTACACCAGACTTTTATAGAGGCCACCACACCACCACCACTACACCAGGCTCCTATAGAGGCCACCCCACCACCACTACACCAGACTCCTATAGGGGCCACCCCACCACCACTACACCAGTCTCCTATAGAGGCCACCCCACCACCACCACTACACCAGACTCCTATAGAGGCCACCCCACCCCACCACCACCACTACACCAGACTCCTATAGGGGCCACCCCACCACCACCCCACCTCCACTACACCTGACTCCTATAGAGGCCACCACCCCACCACCACTACACCAGACTCCTATAGGGGCCAACCCACCACCACCACTACACACTACAATAGACTAGTATAGAGGCCACCACACCACCACCGCTACACCAGACTCCTATAGAGGCCACCACACCACCAACACTACACCAGGCTCCTATAGAGGCCACCCCACCACCACTACACCAGACTCCTATAGGGGCCACCCCACCACCACTACACCAGTCTCCTATAGAGGCCACCCCACCACCACCACTACACCAGACTCCTATAGAGGCCACCCCACCACCACTACACCAGACTCCAATAGAGGCCACCCCACCACCACTAAACCAGACTCCTATAGAGGCCACCCCACCACCACTACACCAGACTCCTGTAGAGGCCACCCCACCACCACCCCACCTCCACTACACCAGACTCCTATAGAGGCCACCCCACCACCACTACACCAGACTTCTATAGAGGCCACCCCACCCCACCACCACCACTACACCAGACTCCTATAGGGGCCACCCCACCACCACCCCACCTCCACTACACGTGACTCCTATAGAGGCCACCACACCGAAACCACTACACCAGACTCCTATAGGGGCCAACCCACCACTACACACTACAATAGACTAGTATAGAGGCCACCACACCACCACCGCTACACCAGACTCCTATAGAGGCCACCACACCACCACCACTACACCAGGCTCCTATAGAGGCCACCCCACCACCACTACACCAGACTCCTATAGGGGCCACCCCACCACCACTACACCAGTCTCCTATAGAGGCCACCCCACCACCACCACTACACCAGACTCCTATAGGGGCCACCCCACCACCACCCCACCTCCACTACACCTGACTCCTATAGGGGCCAACCCACCACCACCACTACACACTACAATAGACTAGTATAGAGGCCACCACACCACCACCGCTACACCAGACTCCTATAGAGGCCACCACACCACCACCACTACACCAGGCTCCTATAGAGGCCACCCCACCACCACTACACCAGACTCCTATAGGGGCCACACCACCACCGCTACACCAGACTCCTATAGAGGCCACCACACCACCACAACTACACCAGGCTCCTATAGAGGCCACCCCACCACCACTACACCAGACTCCTATAGGGGCCACCCCACCACCACTACACCAGTATCCTATAGAGGCCACCCCACCACCACCACTACACCAGACTCCTATAGAGGCCACCCCACCACCACTACACCAGACTCCTATAGAGGCCACCCCACCACCACTAAACCAGACTCCTATAGAGGCCACCCCACCACCACTACACCAGACTCCTATAGAGGCCACCCCACCACCACTAAACCAGACTCCTATAGAGGCCACCCCACCACCACTACACCAGACTCCTGTAGAGGCCACCCCACCACCACCCCACCTCCACTACACCAGACTCCTATAGAGGCCACCCCACCCCACCACCACCACTACACCAGACTCCTATAGGGGCCACCCCACCACCACCCCACCTCCACTACACGTGACTCCTATAGAGGCCACCACACCGAAACCACTACACCAGACTCCTATAGGGGCCAACCCACCACTACACACTACAATAGACTAGTATAGAGGCCACCACACCACCACCGCTACACCAGACTCCTATAGAGGCCACCACACCACCACCACTACACCAGGCTCCTATAGAGGCCACCCCACCACCACTACACCAGACTCCTATAGGGGCCACCCCACCACCACTACACCAGTCTCCTATAGAGGCCACCCCACCACCACCACTACACCAGACTCCTATAGGGGCCACCCCACCACCACCCCACCTCCACTACACCTGACTCCTATAGGGGCCAACCCACCACCACCACTACACACTACAATAGACTAGTATAGAGGCCACCACACCACCACCGCTACACCAGACTCCTATAGAGGCCACCACACCACCACCACTACACCAGGCTCCTATAGAGGCCACCCCACCACCACTACACCAGACTCCTATAGGGGCCACCCCACCACCACTACACCAGTCTCCTATAGAGGCCACCCCACCACCACCACTACACCAGACTCCTATAGAGGCCACCCCACCATCACTACACCAGACTCCTATAGAGGCCACCCCACCACCACTAAACCAGACTCCTATAGAGGCCACCCCACCACCACTACATCAGACTCCTGTAGAGGCCACCCCACCACCACCCCACCTCCACTACACCAGACTCCTATAGAGGCCACCCCACCACCATTACACCATACTCATATAGGGGCCACCCCACCACCACTATACTAGACTCCTATAGGGGCCACCCCACCACCAGTACACCAGACTCCTATAGGGGCAAACCCACCACCACCCCACCACCACTACACCAGACTCCTATAGGGGCCACCCCACCACCACTACACCAGACTCCTATAGGGGCCCCCCACCACCACTACACCAGACTCCTATAGGGCCACCCCACCACCACCACACCACCACTACTACACCAGCCTCCTATAGAGGCCACCCCACCACCACTATACCAGACACCTATAGAGGCCACCCCACCACCACTATACCAGACTCCTATAGAGGCCACCCCACCACCACTACACCAGACAACTATAGAGGTCACCCCACCACCACTACACCAGCCTCCTATAGAGGCCACCCCACCACCACTACACCAGACAACTATAGAGGCCACCCCACCACCACTACACCAGACTCCTATAGAGGCCACCCCACCACCACTACACCAGACAACTATAGAGGCCACCCCACCACCACTACACCAGACTCCTATAGGGGCCAACCCACCACCACCACTACACACTACAATAGACTAGTATAGAGGCCACCACACCACCACCGCTACACCAGACTCCTATAGATGCCACCCCACCACCACTACACCAGACTCCTATAGAGGCCACACCCCCCCCACCTCCACTACACCAGACTCCTATAGAGGCCACCCCACCACCACAACACCAGACTCATATAGAGGCCACCCCACCACCACTATACCAGCCTCCTATAGAGGCCACCCCACCACCACTACACCAGACTCCTATAGAGGCCACCCCACCACCACTATACCAGCCTCCTATAGAGGCCACCCCACCACCACTACACCAGACAACTATAGAGGCCACCCCACCACCACTACACCAGACTCCTATAGAGGCCACCCCACCACCACTACACCAGACTCCTATAGAGGCCAACCCACCACCACTATACCAGCCTCCTATAGAGACCACCCCACCACCACTACACCAGACTCCTATAGAGACCACCCCACCACCACTACACCAGACTCCTATAGAGGCCACACCACCACCACTACACCAGACTCCTATAGGGGCCACCCCACCACCACTACACCAGACTCCTATAGAGGCCACCCCATCACCACTAAACCAGACTCCTATAGAGGCCAAACCACCACCACTACACCAGACTCCTATAGAGGCCACCCCACCACCACCACCACACCAGACTCCTATAGAGGCCACCCCACCACCACTAAACCAGACTCCTATAGAGGCCACCCCACCACCACTACATCAGACTCCTGTAGAGGCCACCCCACCACCACCCCACCTCCACTACACCAGGCTCCTATAGAGGCCACCCCACCACCACTACACCAGACTCCTATAGGGGCCACCCCACCACCACTACACCAGTCTCCTATAGGGGCCAACCCACCACTACACACTACAATAGACTAGTATAGAGGCCACCACACCACCACCGCTACACCAGACTCCTATAGAGGCCACCACACCACCACCACTACACCAGGCTCCTATAGAGGCCACCCCACCACCACTACACCAGACTCCTATAGGGGCCACCCCACCACCACTACACCAGTCTCCTATAGAGGCCACACCACCACCACTACACCAGACTCCTGTAGAGGCCACCCCACCACCACCCCACCTCCACTACACCAGACTCCTATAGAGGCCACCCCACCACCACTACACCAGACTTCTATAGAGGCCACCCCACCCCACCACCACCACTACACCAGACTCCTATAGGGGCCACCCCACCACCACCCCACCTCCACTACACCTGACTCCTATAGAGGCCACCACCCCACCACCACTACACCAGACTCCTATAGGGGCCAACCCACCACCACCACTACACACTACAATAGACTAGTATAGAGGCCACCACACCACCACCGCTACACCAGACTCCTATAGAGGCCACCACACCACCACCACTACACCAGGCTCCTATAGAGGCCACCCCACCACCACTACACCAGACTCCTATAGGGGCCACCCCACCACCACTACACCAGTCTCCTATAGAGGCCACCCCACCACCACCACTACACCAGACTCCTATAGGGGCCACCCCACCACCACTACACCAGACTCCTATAGAGGCCACCCTACCACCACCACTACACCAGACTCCTATAGAGGCCACCCCACCATCACTACACCAGACTCCTATAGAGGCCACCCCACCACCACTAAACCAGACTCCTATAGAGGCCACCCCACCACCACTACATCAGACTCCTGTAGAGGCCACCCCACCACCACCCCACCTCCACTACACCAGACTCCTATAGAGGCCACCCCACCACCACTACACCAGACTCCTATAGGGGCCAACCCACAACCACCACTACACACTACAATAGACTAGTATAGAGGCCACCACACCACCACCGCTACACCAGACTCCTATAGAGGCCACCACACCACCACCACTACACCAGGCTCCTACAGAGGCCACCCCACCACCACCCCACCTCCACTACACCAGACTCCTATAGAGGCCACCCCACCACCACTACACCAGACTCCTATAGGGGCCACCCCACCACCACTACACCAGTCTCCTATAGAGGCCACCCCACCACCACCACTACACCAGACTCCTATAGAGGCCACCCCACCACCACTACACCAGACTCCTATAGAGGCCACCCCACCACCACTACACCAGACTCCTGTAGAGGCCACCCCACCACCACCCCACCTCCACTACACCAGACTCCTATAGAGGCCACCCCACCACCACTACACCAGACTTCTATAGAGGCCACCCCACCCCACCACCACCCCTACACCAGACTCCTATAGGGGCCACCCCACCACCACCCCACCTCCACTACACCTGACTCCTATAGAGGCCACCACACCGCCCCCACTACACCAGACTCCTATAGGGGCCAACCCACCACCACTACACCAGACTCCTATAGAGGCCACCCCACCACCACTACACCAGACTCCTATAGGGGCCACCCCACCACCACTACACCAGTCTCCTATAGAGGCCACCCCACCACCAACACTACACCAGAATCCTATAGAGGCCACCCCACCACCACTACACCAGACTCCTATAGAGGCCACACCACCACCACTACACCAGACTCCTGTAGAGGCCACCCCACCACCACCCCACCTCCACTACACCAGACTCCTATAGAGGCCACCCCACCACCACTACACCAGACTTCTATAGAGGCCACCCCACCCCACCACCACCACTACACCAGACTCCTATAGGGGCCACCCCACCACCACCCCACCTCCACTACACCTGACTCCTATAGAGGCCACCCCACCCCACCACCACCACTACACCAGACTCCTATAGGGGCCACCCCACCACCACCCCACCTCCACTACACCTGACTCCTATAGAGGCCACCACACCGAAACCACTACACCAGACTCCTATAGGGGCCAACCCACCACTACACACTACAATAGACTAGTATAGAGGCCACCACACCACCACCGCTACACCAGACTCCTATAGAGGCCACCACACCACCACCACTACACCAGGCTCCTATAGAGGCCACCCCACCACCACTACACCAGACTCCTATAGGGGCCACCCCACCACCACTACACCAGTCTCCTATAGAGGCCACCCCACCACCACCACTACACCAGACTCCTATAGAGGCCACCCCACCCCACCACCACAACTACACCAGACTCCTATAGGGGCCACCCCACCACCACCCCACCTGCACTACACCTGACTCCTATAGAGGCCACCACCCCACCACCACTACACCAGACTCCTATAGGGGCCAACCCTCCACCACCACTACACACTACAATAGACTAGTATAGAGGCCACCACACCACCACCGCTACACCAGACTCCTATAGAGGCCACCACACCACCAGCACTACACCAGGCTCCTATAGAGGCCACCCCACCACCACTACACCAGACTTCTATAGAGGCCACCCCACCACCACCACTACACCAGACTCCTATAGGGGCCACCACTACACCAGACTCCTATAGGGGCCAACCCACCACCACTTCACCAGACTCCTATAGAGGCCATCCCACCACCACTACACCAGACTCCTATAGAGGCCACCACTACACCAGACTCCTTTAGGGGCCACCCCACCACCACTACACCAGACTCCTATAGAGGCCACCCCACCAACACCACTACACCAGACTCCTATAGAGGCCACCCCACCACGACTACACCAGACTTCTATAGAGGCCACCCCACCACCACCACTACACCAGACTCCTATAGGGGCCACCCCACCACCACCCCACCTCCACTACACCAGACTCCTATAGAGGCCACCCCACCAACACTACACCAGACTCCTATAGAGGTCACTCCACCACCTCTACACCAGACTCCTATAGAGGCCACCCACCACCACTACACCAGACTCCTATAGAGACCACCCCACCACCACCCCACCTCCACTACACCAGACTCCTATAGAGGCCACCCCACCACCACTACACCAGACTTCTATAGAGGCCACCCCACCCGACCACCACCACTACACCAGATTCCTATAGGGGCCACCCCACCACCACCCCACCTCCACTACACCTGACTCCTATAGAGGCCACCACACCGCCACCACTACACCAGACTCCTATAGGGGCCAACCCACCACCACTACACCAGACTCCTATAGAGGTCACTCCACCACCTCTACACCAGACTCCTATAGAGGCCACCCACCACCACTACACCAGACTCCTATAGAGACCACCCCACCACCACCCCACCTCCTCTACACCAGACTCCTATAGAGGCCACCCCACCACCACTACACCAGACTTCTATAGAGGCCACCCCACCCGACCACCACCACTACACCAGACTCCTATAGGGGCCACCCCACCACCACCCCACCTCCACTACACCAGACTCCTATAGAGGCCACCCCACCAACACTACACCAGACTCCTATAGAGGTCACTCCACCACCTCTACACCAGACTCCTATAGAGGCCACCCACCACCACTACACCAGACTCCTATAGAGACCACCCCACCACCACCCCACCTCCACTACACCAGACTCCTATAGAGGCCACCCCACCACCACTACACCAGCCTTCTATAGAGGCCACCCCACCCGACCACCACCACTACACCAGACTCCTATAGGGGCCACCCCACCACCACCCCACCTCCACTACACCTGACTCCTATAGAGGCCACCACACCGCCACCACTACACCAGACTCCTATAGGGGCCAACCCACCACCACTACACCAGACTCCTATAGAGGCCATCCCACCACCACTACACCAGACTCCTATAGAGGCCACCCCACCACCACTACACCAGACTCCTATAGGGGCCACCCCCCCACCACTACACCAGACTCCTATAGAGGCCACCCCACCAACACCACTACACCAGACTCCTATAGAGGCCACCCCACCACCACTACACCAGACTCCTATAGAGGCCACCCCGCCACCACTACACCAGACTCCTGTAGAGGCCACCCCACCACCACCCCACCTCCACTACACCAGACTCCTATAGAGACCACCCCACCACCACCACACCAGAATCCTATAGGGGCAAACCCACGACCACCCTACCACCACTACACCAGACTCCTATAGAGGCCACCCCACCACCATTACACCAGACTCATATAGGGGCCACCCCACCACCACTATACTAGACTCCTATAGGGGCCACCCCACCACCACTACACCAGACTCCTATAGGGGCAAACCCACCACCACCCCACCACCACTACACCAGACTCCTATTGGGGCCACCCCACCACCACTACACCAGACTCCTATAGGGGCCCCCCACCACCACTACACCAGACTCCTATAGGGGCCACCCCACCACCACCACACCACCACTACTACACCAGCCTCCTATAGAGGCCACCCCACCACCACTATACCAGACACCTATAGAGGCCACCCCACCACCACTACAAAAGACTCCAATAGGGGCCACCCCACCACCACCATACCAGACTCCTATAGAGGCCACCCCACCACCACTACACCAGAGTCCTATAGAGGTCACTCCACCACCACTACACCAGACTCCTATAGAGGCCACCCCACCACCACTATACCAGACTCCTATAGAGGCCACCCCACCACCACTACACCAGAGTCCTATAGAGGCCACCCCACCACCACCACACCACCAGAATCCTATAGGGGCAAACCCACCACCACCCCACCACCACTACACCAGACTCCTATAGAGGCCACCCCACCACCACTACACCAGACTCCTATAGAGGCCACCCCACCACCACTACACCAGACTCCTATAGAGGCCACCCCACCACCACTATACCAGCCTCCTATAGAGGCCACCCCACCACCACTACACCAGACTCCTATAGACGCCACCCCACCACCACTACACCAGACTCCTATAGGGCCACCCCACCACCACCACACCAGACTCCTATAGAGGCCACCCCACCACCACCACTACACCAGTCTCCTATAGGGGCCACCCCACCACCACTACACCAGACTCCTATAGAGACCACCCCACCTCCACCACACCAGAATCCTATAGGGGCAAACCCACGACCACCCTACCACCACTACACCAGACTCCTATAGAGGCCACCCCGCCACCACTACACCAGACTCCTGTAGAGGCCACCCCACCACCACCCCACCTCCACTACACCAGACTCCTATAGAGGCCACCCCACCACGACTACACCAGACTTCTATAGAGGCCACCCCACCACCACCACTACACCAGTCTCCTATAGGGGCCACCCCACCACCACCCCACCTCCACTACACCAGACTCCTATAGAGGCCACCCCACCAACACTACACCAGACTCCTATAGAGGTCACTCCACCACCTCTACACCAGACTCCTATAGAGGCCACCCACCACCACTACACCAGACTCCTATAGAGACCACCCCACCACCACCCCACCTCCACTACACCAGACTCCTATAGAGGCCACCCCACCACCACTACACCAGACTTCTATAGAGGCCACCCCACCCCACCACCACCACTACACCAGACTCCTATAGGGGCCAACCCACCACCACTACACCAGACTCCTATAGAGGCCATCCCACCACCACTACACCAGACTCCTATAGGGGCCACCCCACCACCACTACACCAGACTCCTATAGAGGCCACCCCACCAACACCACTACACCAGACTCCTATAGAGGCCACCCCACCACCACTACACCAGACTCCTATAGAGGCCACCCCGCCACCACTACACCAGACTCCTGTAGAGGCCACCCCACCACCACCCCACCTCCACTACACCAGACTCCTGTAGAGGCCACCCCACCACGACTACACCAGACTTCTATAGAGGCCACCCCACCACCACCACTACACCAGACTCCTATAGGGGCCACCCCACCACCACCCCACCTCCACTACACCAGACTCCTATAGAGGCCACCCCACCAACACTACACCAGACTCCTATAGAGACCACCCCACCACCACTACACCAGACTACTATAGAGGCCACCCCACCACCACAACTACACCAGACTCCTATAGGGGCCACCCCACCACCACTACACCAGACTCCTATAGAGACCACCCCACCACCACTACACCAGACTCCTATAGAGGCCACCCCACCACCACTACACCAGACTCCTATAGGGGCCACCCCACCACCACTACACCAGACTCCTATAGAGGCCACCCCGCCACCACTACACCAGACTCCTGTAGAGGCCACCCCACCTCCACTACACCAGACTCCTATAGAGACCACCCCACCACCACCACACCAGAATCCTATAGGGGCAAACCCACGACCACCCTACCACCACTACACCAGACACCTATAGAGGCCACCCCACCACCATTACACCAGACTCATATAGGGGCCACCCCACCACCACTATACTAGACTCCTATAGGGGCCACCCCACCACCACTACACCAGACTCCTATAGGGGCAAACCCACCACCACCCCACCAGCACCACTACACCAGACTCCTATAGGGCCACCCCACCACCACCCCACCACCACTACACCAGACTCCTATAGGGGCCCCCCACCACCACTACACCAGACTCCTATAGGGCCACCCCACCACCACCACACCACCACTACTACACCAGCCTCCTATAGAGGCCACCCCACCACCACTATACCAGACTCCTATAGAGGCCACCCCACCACCACTACAAAAGACTCCAATAGGGGCCACCCCACCACCACTATACCAGACTCCTATAGAGGCCACCCCACCACCACTACACCAGAGTCCTATAGAGGCCAGCCCACCACCACCACACCACCAGAATCCTATAGGGGCAAACCCACCACCACCCCACCACCACTACACCAGACTCCTATAGAGGCCACCCCACCACCACTACACCAGACTCCTATAGAGGCCACCCCACCACCACTATACCAGCCTCCTATAGAGGCCACCCCACCACCACTATACCAGCCTCCTATAGAGGCCACCCCACCACCACTACACCAGACTCCTATAGAGGCCACCCCACCACCACCACACCACCAGAATCCTATAGGGGCAAACCCACCACCACCCCACCACCACTACACCAGACTCCTATAGAGGCCACCCCACCACCACTACAAAAGACTCCAATAGGGGCCACCCCACCACCACTATACCAGACTCCTATAGAGGCCACCCCACCACCACTACACCAGAGTCCTATAGAGGCCAGCCCACCACCACCACACCACCAGAATCCTATAGGGGCAAACCCACCACCACCCCACCACCACTACACCAGACTCCTATAGAGGCCAACCCACCACCACTACACCAGACTCCTATAGAGGCCACCCCACCACCACTACACCAGACTCCTATAGAGGCCACCCCACCACCACTATACCAGCCTCCTATAGAGGCCACCCCACCACCACTATACCAGCCTCCTATAGAGGCCACCCCACCACCACTACACCAGACTCCTATAGAGGCCACCCCACCACCACCACACCACCAGAATCCTATAGGGGCAAACCCACCACCACCCCACCACCACTACACCAGACTCCTATAGAGGCCACCCCACCACCACTACACCAGACTCCTATAGGGCCACCCCACCACCACCACACCAGACTCCTATAGAGGCCACCCCACCAGCACCACTACACCAGTCTCCTATAGGGGCCACCCCACCACCACTACACCAGACTCCTATAGAGACCACCCCACCACCACCACACCAGAATCCTATAGGGGCAAACCCACGACCACCCTACCACCACTACACCAGACTCCTATAGAGGCCACCCCGCCACCACTACACCAGACTCCTGTAGAGGCCACCCCACCACCACCCCACCTCCACTACACCAGACTCCTATAGAGGCCACACCACCACGACTACACCAGACTTCTATAGAGGCCACCCCACCACCACCACTACACCAGACTCCTATAGGGGCCACCCCACCACCACCCCACCTCCACTACACCAGACTCCTATAGAGGCCACCCCACCAACACTACACCAGACTCCTATAGAGGTCACTCCACCACCTCTACACCAGACTCCTATAGAGGCCACCCACCACCACTACACCAGACTCCTATAGAGACCACCCCACCACCACCCCACCTCCACTACACCAGACTCCTATAGAGGCCACCCCACCTCCACTACACCTGACTCCTATAGAGGCCACCACACCGCCACCACTACACCAGGCTCCTATAGGGGCCACCCCACCACCACTACACCAGACTCCTATAGAGGCCACCCCGCCACCACTACACCAGACACCCGTAGAGGCCACCCCACCACCACCCCACCTCCACTACACCAGACTCCTATAGAGACCACCCCACCACCACCACACCAGAATCCTATAGGGGCAAACCCACGACCACCCTACCACCACTACACCAGACTCCTATAGAGGCCACCCCACCACCATTACACCAGACTCATATAGGGGCCACCCCACCACCACTATACTAGACTCCTATAGGGGCCACCCCACCACCACTACACCAGACTCCTATAGGGGCAAACCCACCACCACCCCACCACCACTACACCAGACTCCTATAGGGCCACCCCACCACCACTACACCAGACTCCTATAGGGGCCCCCCACCACCACTACACCAGACTCCTATAGGGCCACCCCACCACCACCACACCACCACTACTACACCAGCCTCCTATAGAGGCCACCCCACCACCACTATACCAGACTCCTATAGGGGCCACCCCACCACCACTACACCAGACTCCTATAGAGGCCACCCCGCCACCACTACACCAGACACCTGTAGAGGCCACCCCACCACCACCCCACCTCCACTACACCAGACTCCTATAGAGACCACCCCACCACCACCACACCAGAATCCTATAGGGGCAAACCCACGACCACCCTACCACCACTACACCAGACTCCTATAGAGGCCACCCCACCACCACTATACCAGACTCCTATAGAGGCCACCCCACCACCACTACACCAGAGTCCTATAGAGGCCACCCCACCACCACCACACCACCAGAATCCTATAGGGGCAAACCCACCACCACCCCACCACCACTACACCAGACTCCTATAGAGGCCACCCCACCACCACTACACCAGACTCCTATAGAGGCCACCCCACCACCACTACACCAGCCTCCTATAGAGGCCACCCCACCACCACTACACCAGACTCCTATAGAGGCCACCCCACCACCACCACACCAGACTCCTATAGAGGCCACCCCACCACCACCACTACACCAGTCTCCTATAGGGGCCACCCCACCACCACTACACCAGACTCCTATAGAGACCACCCCACCACCACCACACCAGAATCCTATAGGGGCAAACCCACGACCACCCTACCACCACTACACCAGACTCCTATAGAGGCCACCCCACCACGACTACACCAGACTTCTATAGAGGCCACCCCACCACCACCACTACACCAGACTCCTATAGGGGCCACCCCACCACCACCCCACCTCCACTACACCAGACTCCTATAGAGGCCACCCCACCAACACTACACCAGACTCCTATAGAGGTCACTCCACCACCTCTACACCAGACTCCTATAGAGGCCACCCACCACCACTACACCAGACTCCTATAGAGACCACCCCACCACCACCCCACCTCCACTACACCAGACTCCTATAGAGGCCACCCCACCTCCACTACACCTGACTCCTATAGAGGCCACCACACCGCCACCAATACACCAGACTCCTATAGGGGCCAACCCACCACCACTACACCAGACTCCTATAGAGGCCATCCCACCACCACTACACCAGACTCCTATAGAGGCCACCCCACCACCACTACACCTGACTCCTATAGGGGCCACCCCACCACCACTACACCAGACTCCTATAGAGGCCACCCCACCAACACCACTACACCAGACTCCTATAGAGGCCACCCCACCACCACTACACCAGACTCCTATAGAGGCCACCCCGCCACCACTACACCAGACTCCTGTAGAGGCCACCCCACCACCACCCCACCTCCACTACACCAGACTCCTATAGAGGCCACCCAACCACGACTACACCAGACTTCTAAAGAGGCCACCCCACCACCACCACTACACCAGACTCCTATAGGGGCCACCCCACCACCACCCTACCTCCACTACACCAGACTCCTATAGAGGCCACCCCACCAACACTACACCAGACTCCTATAGAGGTCACTCCACCACCTCTACACCAGACTCCTATAGAGGCCACCCACCACCACTACACCAGACTCCTATAGAGACCACCCCACCACCACTACACCAGACTCCTATAGAGGCCACCCCACCACCACCACTACACCAGACTCCTATAGGGGCCACCCCACCACCACTACACCAGACTCCTATAGAGACCACCCCACCACCACTACACCAGACTCCTATAGAGGCCACCCCACCACCACTACACCAGACTCCTATAGAGGCCACCCCACCACCACCACACCAGACTCCTATAGGGGCAAACCCACCACCACCCCACCACAACTACACCAGACTCCTATAGAGGCCACCCCAACACCACTACACCAGACTCCTATAGGGGCCACCCCACCACCACTACACCAGACTCCTATAGAGGCCACCCCACCACCACCACACCAGACTCCTATAGGGGCAAACCCACCACCACCCCACCACCACTACACCAGACTCATATAGAGGCCACCCCACCACCACTACACCAGACTCCTATAGAGGCCACCCCACCACCACTACACCAGACTCCTATAGAGGCCACACCACCACCACTACACCAGACTCCTATAGGTGCCACCCCACCACCACTACACCAGACTCCTATAGAGGCCACCCCACCACCACCACACCAGACTCCTATAGGGGCAAACCCACCACCACCCCACCACCACTACACCAGACTCATATAGAGGCCACCCCACCACCACTACACCAGACTCCTATAGAGGCCACCCCACCACCATTACACCAGACTCATATAGGGGCCACCCCACCACCACTATACTAGACTCCTATAGGGGCCACCCCAACACCACTACACCAGACTCCTATAGGGGCAAACCCACCACCACCCCACCACCACTACACCAGACTCCTATAGGGCCACCCCACCACCACCCCACCACCACTACACCAGACTCCTATAGGGGCCCCCCACCACCACTACACCAGACTCCTATAGGGCCACCCCACCACCACCACACCACCACTACTACACCAGCCTCCTATAGAGGCCACCCCACCACCACTATACCAGACTCCTATAGAGGCCACCCCACCACCACTACAAAAGACTCCAATAGGGGCCACCCCACCACCACCATACCAGACTCCTATAGAGGCCACCCCACCACCACTACACCAGAGTCCTATAGAGGTCACTCCACCACCACTACACCAGACTCCTATAGAGGCCACCCCACCACCACTATACCAGACTCCTATAGAGGCCACCCCACCACCACTACAAAAGACTCCAATAGGGGCCACCCCACCACCACTATACCAGACTCCTATAGAGGCCACCCCACCACCACTACACCAGACTCCTATAGGGCCACCCCACCACCACCCCACCACCACTACACCAGACTCCTATAGGGGCCACCCCTCCACCACTACACCAGACTCCTATAGAGGCCACCCCACCACCTCTACACCAGACTCCTATAGAGGCCACCCCACCACCACTACACCAGACTCCTATAGAGGCCACCCCGCCACCACTACACCAGACTCCTGTAGAGGCCACCCCACCACCACCCCACCTCCACTACACCAGACTCCTATAGAGGCCACCCAACCACGACTACACCAGACTTCTATAGAGGCCATCCCACCACCACCACTACACCAGACTCCTATAGGGGCCACCCCACCACCACCCTACCTCCACTACACCAGACTCCTATAGAGGCCACCCCACCAACACTACACCAGACTCCTATAGAGGTCACTCCACCACCTCTACACCAGACTCCTATAGAGGCCACCCACCACCACTACACCAGACTCCTATAGACACCACCCCACCACCACTACACCAGACTCCTATAGAGGCCACCCCACCACCACCACTACACCAGACTCCTATAGGGGCCACCCCACCACCACTACACCAGACTCCTATAGAGACCACCCCACCACCACTACACCAGACTCCTATAGAGGCCACCCCACCACCACTACACCAGACTCCTATAGAGGCCACCCCACCACCACCACACCAGACTCCTATAGGGGCAAACCCACCACCACCCCACCACAACTACACCAGACTCCTATAGAGGCCACCCCAACACCACTACACCAGACTCCTATAGGGGCCAACCCACCACCACTACACCAGACTCCTATAGAGGCCACCCCACCACCACCACACCAGACTCCTATAGGGGCAAACCCACCACCACCCCACCACCACTACACCAGACTCATATAGAGGCCACCCCACCACCACTACACCAGACTCCTATAGAGGCCACCCCACCACCACTACACCAGACTCCTATAGAGGCCACACCACCACCACTACACCAGACTCCTATAGGTGCCACCCCACCACCACTACACCAGACTCCTATAGAGGCCACCCCACCACCACCACACCAGACTCCTATAGGGGCAAACCCACCACCACCCCACCACCACTACACCAGACTCATATAGAGGCCACCCCACCACCACTACACCAGACTCCTATAGAGGCCACCCCACCACCATTACACCAGACTCCTATAGAGGCCACCCCACCACCACCACTACACCAGACTCCTATAGGGGCCACCCCACCACCACTACACCAGACTCCTATAGAGACCACCCCACCACCACTACACCAGACTCCTATAGAGGCCACCCCACCACCACTACACCAGACTCCTATAGAGGCCACCCCACCACCACCACACCAGACTCCTATAGGGGCAAACCCACCACCACCCCACCACAACTACACCAGACTCCTATAGAGGCCACCCCAACACCACTACACCAGACTCCTATAGGGGCCACCCCACCACCACTACACCAGACTCCTATAGAGGCCACCCCACCACCACCACACCAGACTCCTATAGGGGCAAACCCACCACCACCCCACCACCACTACACCAGACTCATATAGAGGCCACCCCACCACCACTACACCAGACTCCTATAGAGGCCACCCCACCACCACTACACCAGACTCCTATAGAGGCCACACCACCACCACTACACCAGACTCCTATAGGTGCCACCCCACCACCACTACACCAGACTCCTATAGAGGCCACCCCACCACCACCACACCAGACTCCTATAGGGGCAAACCCAACACCACCCCACCACCACTACACCAGACTCATATAGAGGCCACCCCACCACCACTACACCAGACTCCTATAGAGGCCACCCCACCACCATTACACCAGACTCATATAGGGGCCACCCAAACCACCACTATACTAGACTCCTATAGGGGCCACCCCAACACCACTACACCAGACTCCTATAGGGGCAAACCCACCACCACCCCACCACCACTACACCAGACTCCTATAGGGCCACCCCACCACCACCCCACCACCACTACACCAGACTCCTATAGGGGCCCCCCACCACCACTACACCAGACTCCTATAGGGCCACCCCACCACCACCACACCACCACTACTACACCAGCCTCCTATAGAGGCCACCCCACCACCACTATACCAGACTCCTATAGAGGCCACCCCACCACCACTACAAAAGACTCCAATAGGGGCCACCCCACCACCACCATACCAGACTCCTATAGAGGCCACCCCACCACCACTACACCAGAGTCCTATAGAGGTCACTCCACCACCACTACACCAGACTCCTATAGAGGCCACCCCACCACCACTATACCAGACTCCTATAGAGGCCACCCCACCACCACTACAAAAGACTCCAATAGGGGCCACCCCACCACCACTATACCAGACTCCTATAGAGGCCACCCCACCACCACTACACCAGAGTCCTATAGAGGCCACCCCACCACCACCACACCACCAGAATCCTATAGGGGCAAACCCACCACCACCCCACCACCACTACACCAGAGTCCTATAGAGGCCACCCCACCACCACTACACCAGACTCCTATAGAGGCCACCCCACCACCACTACACCAGACTCCTATAGAGGCCACCCCACCACCACTATACCAGCCTCCTATAGAGGCCACCCCACCACCACTACACCAGACTCCTATAGAGGCCACCCCACCACCACTACACCAGACTCCTATAGGGCCACCCCACCACCACCACACCAGACTCCTATAGAGGCCACCCCCCCACCACCACTACACCAGACTCCTACAACTTCCAGCGCCGACAGAGATGGCCGCCTCGCTTCGCGTTCCTAGGAAACTATGCAGTTTTTTGTTTTTTTACGTGTTATTTCTTACATTAGTACCCCAGGTCATCTTAGGTTTCATTACATACAGTCGAGAAGAACTACTGAATATAAGATCAGCATCAACTCACCATCAGTACGACCAAGAATATGTTTTTCGCGACGCGGATCCTGTGTTCTGCCTTACAAACAGGACAACGGAGTGGATCCTATGCAGCGACCCAAAAAAACGACTCCGAAAGAGAGGGAAACGAGGCGGTCTTCTGGTCAGACTCCGGAGACGGGCACAGCGCGCACCACTCCCTAGCATTCTTCTTGCCAATGTCCAGTCTCTTGACAACAAGGTTGATGAAATCCGAGCAAGGGTAGCATTCCAGAGGGACATCAGAGACTGTAACGTTCTTTGCTTCACGGAAACGTGGCTTACTGGAGAGACGCTATCCGAAGCGGCGGTGCAGCCAACAGGTTTCTCCACGCATCGCGCAGACAGGAAAAAACATCTTTCTGGTAAAAAGAGGGGCGGGGGCGTATGCCTTATGACTAACGTGACATGGTGCGATGAAAGAAACATACAGGAACTCAAATCCTTCTGTTCACCTGATTTAGAATTCCTCACAATCAAATGTAGACCGCATTATCTACCAAGAGAATTCTCTTCGATTATAATCACAGCCGTATATATCCCCCCCCAAGCAGACACATCGATGGCTCTGAACGAACTTTATTTAACTCTCTGCAAACTGGAAACAATTTATCCGAAGGCTGCATTCATTGTAGCTGGGGATTTTAACAAGGCTAATCTGAAAACAAGACTCCCCAAATTGTATCAACATATCGATTGCGCAACCAGGGGAGGAAAGACCTTGGACCATTGTTACTCTAACTTCCGCGACGCATATAAGGCCCTGCCCCGCCCCCCTTTCGGAAAAGCTGACCACGACTCCATTTTGTTGATCCCTGCCTACAGACAGAAACTAAAACAAGAGGCTCCCACGCTGAGGTCTGTCCAACGCTGGTCCGACCAAGCTGACTCCACACTCCAAGACTGCTTCCATCACGTGGACTGGGAGATGTTTCGTATTGCGTCAGATAACAACATTGACGAATACGCTGATTCGGTGTGCGAGTTCATTAGAACGTGCGTTGAAGATGTCGTTCCCATAGCAACGATTAAAACATTCCCTAACCAGAAACCGTGGATTGATGGCAGCATTCGTGTGAAACTGAAAGCGCGAACCACTGCTTTTAATCAGGGCAAGGTGTCTGGTAACATGACCGAATACAAACAGTGCAGCTATTCCCTCCGCAAGGCTATCTAACAAGCTAAGCGCCAGTACAGAGACAAAGTAGAATCTCAATTCAACGGCTCAGACACAAGAGGCATGTGGCAGGGTCTACAGTCAATCACGGACTACAGGAAGAAACCCAGCCCAGTCACGGACCAGGATGTCTTGCTCCCAGGCAGACTAAATAACTGTTTTGCCCGCTTTGAGGACAATACAGTGCCACTGACACGGCCTGCAACGAAAACATGCGGTCTCTCCTTCACTGCAGCCGAGGTGAGTAAGACATTTAAACGTGTTAACCCTCGCAAGGCTGCAGGCCCAGATGGCATCCCCAGCCGCGCCCTCAGAGCATGCGCAGACCAGCTGGCCGGTGTGTTTACGGACATATTCAATCAATCCCTATACCAGTCTGCTGTTCCCACATGCTTCAAGAGGGCCACCATTGTTCCTGTTCCCAAGAAAGCTAAGGTAACTGAGCTAAATGACTACCGCCCCGTAGCACTCACATCCGTCATCATGAAGTGCTTTGAGAGACTAGTCAAGGACCACATAACCTCCACCCTACCTGACACCCTAGACCCACTCCAATTTGCTTACCGCCCAAATAGGTCCACAGACGATGCAATCTCAACCACACTGCACACTGCCCTAACCCATCTGGACAAGAGGAATACCTATGTGAGAATGCTGTTCATCGACTACAGCTCGGCATTCAACACCATAGTACCCTCCAAGCTCGTCATCAAGCTCGAGACCCTGGGTCTCGACCCCGCCCTGTGCAACTGGGTACTGGACTTCCTGACGGGCCGCCCCCAGGTGGTGAGGGTAGGCAACAACATCTCCTCCCCGCTGATCCTCAACACTGGGGCCCCACAAGGTTGCGTTCTGAGCCCTCTCCTGTACTCCCTGTTCACCCACGACTGCGTGGCCACGCACGCCTCCAACTCAATCATCAAGTTTGCGGACGACACAACAGTGGTAGGCTTGATTACCAACAACGATGAGACGGCCTACAGGGAGGAGGTGAGGGCCCTCGGAGTGTGGTGTCAGGAAAACAACCTCACACTCAACGTCAACAAAACTAAGGAGATGATTGTGGACTTCAGGAAACAGCAGAGGGAACACCCCCCTATCCACATCGATGGAACAGTAGTGGAGAGGGTAGCAAGTTTTAAGTTCCTCGGCATACACATCACAGACAAACTGAATTGGTCCACTCACACAGACAGCATCGTGAAGAAGGCGCAGCAGCGCCTCTTCAACCTCAGGAGGCTGAAGAAATTCGGCTTGTCACCAAAAGCACTCACAAACTTCTACAGATGCACAATCGAGAGCATCCTGGCGGGCTGTATCACCGCCTGGTATGGCAACTGCACCGCCCTCAACCGTAAGGCTCTCCAGAGGGTAGTGAGGTCTGCACAACGCATCACCGGGGGCAAACTACCTGCCCTCCAGGACACCTACACCACCCGATGTCACAGGAAGGCCATAAAGATCATCAAGGACATCAACCACCCGAGCCACTGCCTGTTCACCCCGCTATCATCCAGAAGGCGAGGTCAGTACAGGTGCATCAAAGCTGGGACCGAGAGACTGAAAAACAGCTTCTATCTCAAGGCCATCAGACTGTTAAACAGCCACCACTAACACTGAGTGGCTGCTGCCAACACACTGACACTGACTCAACTCCAGCCACTTTAATAATGGGAATTGATGGGAAATGATGTAAATATATCACTAGCCACTTTAAACAATGCTACCTTCTATAAATGTTACTTACCCTACATTATTCATCTCATATGCATACGTATATACTGTACTCTATATCATCGACGGTATCCTTATGTAATACATGTATCACTAGCCACTTTATACTATACTATGCCACTTTGTTTACATACTCATCTCATTTGTACATACTGTACCCGATACCATCTACTGTATCTTGCCTATACTGCTCTGTACCATCACTCATTCATATATCCTTATGTACATATTCTTTATCCCCTTACACTGTGTACAAGACAGTAGTTTTGGAATTGTTAGTTAGATTACTTGTTATTACTGCATTGTCGGAACTAGAAGCACAAGCATTTCGCTACACTCGCATTAACATCTGCTAACCATGTGTATGTGACAAATAAAATTTGATTTGATTTGATTTGATTTGATTTATAGAGGCTACCCCACCACCACTATATCAGCCTCCTATAGAGGCCACCCCACCACCACTACACCAGACTCCTATAGAGGCCACCCCCCCACCACCACTACACCAGACTCCTATAGAGGCCACCCCACCACCACTATATCAGCCTCCTATAGAGGCCACCCCACCACCACTATACCAGACTGCTAAAGAGGTAACCCCACCACCACTACACCAGACTCCTATAGAGGCCACCCCACCACCACTATACCAGCCTCCTATAGAGGCCACCCCACCACCACTACACCAGACTCCTATAGAGGCCACCCCACCACCACTACACCAGACTCCTATAGAGGCCACCCCATCACCACTACACCAGACTCCTATAGAGGCCACCCCACCACCACTACACCAGACTCCTATAGAGGCCACCCCACCACCACTACACCAGACTCCTATAGAGGCCACCCCCCCACCTCCACTACACCAGACTCCTATAGAGGCCACCACACCACCACAACACCAGACTCCTATAGGGGCAAACCCACCACCACCCCACCACCACTACACCAGACTCCTATAGAGGCCACCCCACCACCACTATACCAGCCTCCTATAGAGGCCACCCCACCACCACTACACCAGACTCCTATAGAGGCCACCCCACCACCACTACACCAGACTCCTATAGAGGCCACCCCACCACCACTACACCAGACTCCTATAGAGGCCACCCCCGAACCACCTCTACACCAGACTCCTATAGAGGCCACCACCCCACCACCTCTACACCAGACTCCTATAGAGGTCACTCCACCACCACTACACCAGACTCATTCACCTAGGTAGAACTGGACCTATAGTAGAGGAATAACATGTAGAGTAACTGAAGCTTTTTTCCTGAAGGTACAGTCGTGTTAACCTGTAGTAGAGGATCTCCTGCTCCAGCTGCTGGATGTGTCTCTGTAGGACTGGTACTCTGCTGGCTTTAGCCTCCAGCTCTTTGACCTTCCCCATTCCACTGACCAGCGCCTGACGGGCATCCTCCACCTTCCTCCTCATGTCCCCCTGCTCCACCTGCAGTTGCCTGTTACACCCCTCTAACTCCGACACTGCCTCCCGCGACGACCTCAGCTCTTGCTCCAGCTTTTTATTAAACAGAATGGCCTCCTCCACCTGGCCATTCCGAGAGCTGTGGATCGGGTCAATCTCATGGAGGAGGCTCTGCAGGCTAGTGTACTGGCTACTGGTCTTCAGGCTAGAGTACTGGCTGGGGTCATGCTGGCTGCTGGGATTGCTGCTTTGGGTCGTCTTGATGTGGCTGAGGTTGTGGGTCTTGGTGTTCCCATGGCAGTTGTTGCTGCTGTGGGTCGTCCGGACAGATAGTTTGTGATGAGCGATGAAGCAGCCGCCCTCTGATTCGTGTTTGGAGTGGCTCTTCAACAGTCCTACCTGGGAGGGGACAGACAGACAACAGTAGGCTATGGCCAGTTCAGTGATGGGGGGATAATAGCCTGCTAAAACATAGCTTTTCCAATGCCAACTTTCCCATAAATATATTCATTTGAAAGTGTCAGTGTCTCTATTCTAAAACTTCATGATCCTTTACAGGGCTATGTTTTGTTACAGACTCAAAGCCTCCCATCAACACATAATAATAACAATACCACTGATGCCCATCTGGATACCCTTACCTGTAGTGCCAGGGAGCGGGCATCACTGCTCTGTAGAGCCGCCCTCATATCCTCCACCAGCTCCCTCAGACTGGCATTCTCATCCTGTAGTTTAGTTATCCTTTCCTCTGCTTCCTCCAGAGCCACAATCTCCTCGTAACACTCCCGGGTGCAGGAGGCGCGCAGCTGCCGACAGCCGGGCAAATGTCTATCTGAGTTCGGTGACGATCCCCGGCTCTCTCTCCCACCGGTCCCCAGAGATAGCATCTTCTTTCGCCGCCTCAGAGGGATCCTCAGGCGGATCTGAGTCTCTATATGCTCGCTGTCTTTCCCGACCAGTAACCTCCCGTTCTCATACTGGGACCCAGCCTTGGTGCTGAAGTATCCGCAGAGTTTAGCGTGGAACTGCCTGAAGGTAAACTCACTGGGCAGATTATCCAGGACCCCCACACACTCCTCCGACTCAGAGTCTTTGTTCAACCCCAAGATCTCGCACAGAATATTAAAGTCCTCCATGGATATCTTCCCATCTCCTGTACAGTCCATGTGGTGGAAGATCTCCTGCAAATACTGATCCAGTCCGGTCGCCAGAACTATAATTTCGTTCTCTACTCCCCGATCCAGTCCGTAGTGGTAAGCCAGGGTACTCGCTATCCATTGTGTCCTGCGGGCGGGTCGGCCGTACAGATCACAACTATCTTTAACCAATATTTTATCCATTCTTTTCAAATCAGTACAAATCCATTGATGAGAAGAAAACAAGTTGTGTATCAGTGATCATGTTGTAGCATCCTGTGTCCATGTTCTCTTTTCCGTGACTGAATAAAAGTGTATTTCTGCAGAGGAGCTCTCTGTGCGCGCAGGGCGTTTCTTTGAAGCGAGTTTTGGCTCAGCCCCTCAACACATATATACTGGGGCGACATTTGAAATGGTTTCCTCGAAAGTAGAGAAAGAAAATGTATGCTTTTCACGTTCACATCTTTCTAACGCAGGCTAGCCTACATTACACTATACTACAGAGTAGAACACATCATATTTTATAGAATAGAAAGCAAAATGAAATAAAATAATGGGATAGAATACAATACAATGTGCAATATCATATTGCGACCTGATAATAACGGTCCTGACATGTAGCTTATTTGAAACAATAGGGTTTAAACCAATCAACTGCTGTTCTATTGAGTTAGACCAGTTGATTAGCAGTTGGGACTGATGTCTGGTGGACCAACAGATATCAATGCGGCTTCATTGTTCTGTAATTGAGTCCTTGAGGGGGGTAATGGTTTGAAAAGCCTAAGTGGTATTCATGCACGAAACAAAATATTGAATGATTTAAAGATTTTGTTATAATAGTTTCTAACAGGTTGAAAAAAGTAATTGCTGAAAATAATGACAGTCTTAAATTACTAAAATATTGTGTGGGTTGTTTGTATTTTTTGTAAAAACATTGTTTGTTTTAGCATCAGAATAGTCTACAATCTTTTATCTAGTTCATAATTATCAGGATAATAGCAATGCTTGATTCTTCTAATCTAATCGGGCTTTCAAAGTTTCAGTTCGTTCCGGATTGGCCATTGTGATAAATAATATCCATTTCTTATGATATATTATGATGTCACAATGTAACTTTCACTCACCGCAACATTGTTACAAACAACTTGTGACACTGGCGATTGTAACGTTTACACGTTGTTGTCGCAACACTGGTTGCTAAGGTGACGTAAACAGTTCATGTGACATCCTACCGCATTTGATGTTATTCCGCCAAAAATGAAACCGTGATTCTACGTAATTATGAAAATAATTAGGCTATATACCATGTATCAGTGATGATATTGGTAAAAGATTTAAGGGACACAAACTGAAATAGCTGCCGAACTGCACCTCCAGTCTACCAAAGAGCTAAGGACTATTTCGTGTAGCGGTAAGTAGGAAGGTGATTCACAGAAAAGTTGACATGTAATTTTACTCAGATGATGTGAAAATGATGTGCCTGAAGGATCGGTAGGATCACCAACCCACACAGGCAAGCAGGACAGTAAACGGTAGGCTTGTGCATTGTGAATTATGATTTTAAAAGTTGCATAATAATGTAGAGCTGTATCTTGTATTGTTGTATGCGTAGCATTTACTCATTGTTGTTAGGAGTGTAGAGCATGACATTTGTTATTTTAAGAATAAAATAATGAACATTTACTTTGTTTGGCTGCAACGTAATTTATTATATGTATTTATATTTATTTTTGACGAAGTTAGAAATAACAATATTTGTTCCCTTGGCAGGTCTGTTATTCAGTCAGTTACATTGTCTATTAACCAGATAAAGCTGTGACTGAACCATGGAGTCCAGATCGCTGTGTGAGGAACCAGACTCCAAGAGCTCTCTACCCTGTCCCTCTCCACCAGACTCTGATTTGGGGGAGGACACAGAGACAGAAGGGTGTGGGAGAGACAGGGACAGGGAGGACATGTTCCCAGGGGGACAAGAACATAGAGACCAGGACAGGTCATATTCGGAGTCCAGCTCACCTGTGGATGTCATCGTTACGACAGACAGCAAAGACATACCCGATGACCTGACCAGTACAAACAGCAAAGATGGCTCCCATGTCGTCAAATGGACTGTCAGCATTGTTATAGCCATTCCTAAAGGTACACTACCGTATATTGGGACTATACATATTACAACAGGCAAGCACATTATAAATAGAAATGTCAACACAAAATACAGTAGCACCCACAAACACATTGGCAAACAGCAGAATTGCGCAGCATTTGAATTCACAAACATTAATTTTATAGAAAACAGAGAAGAAAATCAATGTTACTTGTTTATAGTTACTAAAATTATAGCATACACACAAGAGTCCTTGACATCACCCCTAACTGTCCCCTATATCATAGAGCTACATTACCCCTATATGTATATCACCCATATCTGTCCCCTATCTGTCCCCTATATCATAGAGCTACATTACCCCTATATGTATATCACCCCTATCTGTCCCCTAACTGTCCCCTATCTGTCCTCTATACCATAGAACTACATTACCCTCTCTGTCCTCTATACCATAGAGCTACATTACCCCATAAGTATATCACCCCTATCTGTCCCCTATATCATTGACCCTATATCATTGACCATAGAGCTACATTACCCCTATATGTATATCACCCCTATCTGTCCCCTATCTGTCCCCTATATCATAGAGCTGCATCACCCCTATCTGTCCTCTATATCATGAAGCTGTATCACCCTATCTGTCCCCTATATCATAGAGCTGCATCACCCTATCTGTCCCCTATATCATAGAGCTGCATCACCCCTATCTGTCCCCTATCTGTCCTCTATATCATAGAGCTGCATCACCCCTATCTGTCCCCTATACCATTGACCTACATCACCCTCTCTGTCCTCTATACCATGGAGCTACATTACCCCTATCTGTCCCCTATACCATGGAGCTACATTACCCCTATCTGTCCCCTATACCATGGAGCTACATTACCCCTATCTGTCCCCTATAACATGGAGCTACATTACAACTATCTGTCCCCTATACCATGGAGCTACATTACCCCTATCTGTCCCCTATACCATGGAGCTATATTACCCCTATCTGTCCCCTATTCCATAAAGCCAAACTACCCCTATCTGTCCCCTATACCATGGAGCTACATTACCCCTATCTGTCCCCATATACCATAAAGCTAAACTACCCCTATCTGTCCCCTATACCATAAAGCTAAACTACCCCTATCTGTCCCCTATACCATGGAGCTACATTACCCCTATCTGTCTCCTATACCATGGAGCTAAACTACCCCCATCTGTCCCCTGTACCATGGAGCTACATTACCCCTATCTGTCCCCTATACCATGGAGCTAAACTACCCCTATCTGTCCCCTATACCATGGAGCTACATTACCCCTATCTGTCCCCTATACCATGGAGCTAAACTACCCCTATCTGTCTCCTATACCATGGAGATACATCACCCCTCTGTCCCCTTTCTGTCCTCTATCCCATAGACACATCACCCCTATCTGTCCCCTATCTGTCCTCTATACAATAGAGCTACATTACCCCATATGTATATCACCCCTATCTGTCCCCTATATCATTGACCTAAATCACCCCCTCTGTCCTCTATACCATAGAGCTAAATTACCCCATATGTATATCACACCCTTCTGGCCTCTATCTGTCCTCTATCCCAAAGAGATACATCACCTCTCTGTCCTTCGTCCCATAGAGATACATCACCCCTCTGTCCTCTATCCCAAAGAGATACATCACCTCTCTGTCCTTCGTCCCATAGAGATAAATCACCCTTCTGTCCTCTATTCCATAGAGATACATCACCCCTCTGTCCCATATCTCTCCTCTATCCCATAGAGATACATCACTCCTCTGTCCTCTTTCTGTCCTCTATCCCATAGAGATACATCACCCCTCTGTCCCCTCTATCCCATATTGATACATCACCCCTCTGTCCTCTATCTGTCTTCTATCCCATACAGATACATCACCTCTCTGTCTTCTATCCCATAGAGATACATCACCCCTCTGTCCTCTATCTATCCTCTATCCCATAGAGATAAATCACCTCTCTGTCCTCTATCCCATAGAGATACATCACCCCTCTGTCCTCTATCCCATAGAGATACATCACCCCTCTGTCCTCTATCCCATAGAAATACATCACCCCTCTGTCCTCTATTCCATAGAGATACATCACCCCTCTGTCCTCTATCCCATAGAGATACATCACCCCTCTGTCCTCTATCTGTCCTCTATCCCATAGAGATACATCACCTCTCTGTCCTTCGTCCCATAGAGATACATCACCCTTCTGTCCTCTATCCCATAGAGATACATAACCCCTCTGTCCCATATCTCTCCTCTATCCCATAGAGATACATCACCCCTCTGTCCTCTATCCCCATCACCCCTCTGTCCTCTATCTTTCTTTATCCCATAGAGATACATCACCCCTCTGTCCTCTTTCTGTCCTCTATCCCAAAGAGATACATCAACCCTCTGTCCTCTATCCCATAGAGATACATCACCCCTCCGTCCCCTTTCTGTCCTCTATCTGTCCTCTACCCATACAGATACATCACCCCTCAGTCCTCTATCCCATAGAGATACATCACCCCTCTGTCCCCTCTCTGTCCTCTATCTGTCCTCTACCCATACAGATACATCACCCCTCAGTCCTCTATCCTATAGAGATACATCACCCCTCTGTCCTCTATCCCATAGAGATACATCACCCCTCTGTCCTCTATCCCATTGAGATACATCACCCCTGTGTCCTCTATCTGTCCTCTGTCCCATAGAGATATATCACCCCTCTGTCCCCTCTCTGTCCTCTATCCCATATTGATACATCACCCCTCTGTCCTCTATCTTTCCTCTATCCCATACAGATACATCACCTCTCTGTACTCTATCCCATAGAGATACATCACCCCTCTGTCCCCTCTATGTCCTCTATCTGTCCTCTATCCCATATTGATACATCACCCCTCTGTCCTCTATCTTTCCTCTATCCCATACAGATACATCACCTCTCTGTCCTCTATCCCATAGAGATACATCACCCCTTTGTCCCCTCTCTGTCCTCTATCTGTCCTCTATCCCATAGAGATACATCACCTCTCTGTCCTCTATCCAATAGAGACACATCACCCCTCTGTCCCCTCTCTGTCCTCTATCCCATAGAGATACATCACCCCTCTGTCCTCTATCCCATAGAGACACATCACCCCTCTTTCCTCTTTCTGTCCTCTATCCCATAGAGACACATCACCCCTCTGTCCTCTTTCTGTCCTCTATCCCATAGAGATACATCATCCCTCTGTCCTCTATCTGTCCTCTATCCCATAGAGATACATCACCCCTCTGCCCTCTATCCCATACAGATACATCACCCTCTGTCATCTCTCTGTCCTCTATCCCATAGAGATACATCACCCCTCTGTCCCCTCTCTGTCCTCTATCCAATACAGATACATCACCCCTCTGTCCTCTATCTGTCCTCTATCCCATAGAGATACATCACCCCTCTGTCCTGTATCCCATAGAGATACATCACCCCTCTGTCCTCTATCTGTCCTCTATCCCATATTGATACATCACCCTTCTGTCGTCTATCCCATAGAGATACATCAACTCTCTGTCCTCTATCTGTCCTCTATCCCATATTGATACATCACCCTTCTGTCCTCTATCCCATAGAGATACATCAGCCCTCTGTCCTCTATCTGTCCTCTATCCCATATTGATACATCACCCTTCTGGCCTCTATTTGTCCCCTATCCCATAGAGATACATCACCCCTCTGTCCTCTATCCCAAAGAGATACATCACCTCTCTGTCCTTCGTCCCATAGAGATACATCACCCTTCTGTCCTCTATCCCTTAGAGATACATCACCCCTCTGTCCCATATCTCTCCTCTATCCCATAGAGATACATCACTCCTCTGTCCTCTTTCTGTCCTCTATCCCATAGAGATACATCAACCCCTCTGTCCTCTATCTGTCTTCTATCCCATAGAGATACATCACCCCTCTGTCCTCTATCTATCCTCTATCCCATAGAGATAAATCACCTCTCTGTCCTCTATCCCATAGAGATACATCACCCCTCTGTCCTCTATCCCATAGAGATACATCACCCCTCTGTCCTCTATCCCATAGAGATACATCACCCCTCTGTCCTCTATCCCATAGAGATACATCACCCCTCTGTCCTCTATCCCATAGAGATACATCACCCCTCTGTCCTCTATTCCATAGAGATACATCACCCCTCTGTCCTCTATCCCATAGAGATACATCAGCCCTCTGTCCCATATCTCTCCTCTATCCCATAGAGATACATCACCCCTCTGTCCTCTATCTGTCCTCTATCCCATAGAGATACATCACCCTTCTGTCCTCTATCCCATAGAGATACATCACCCCTCTGTCCCATATCTCTCCTCTATCCCATAGAGATACATCACCCCTCTGTCCTCTTTCTGTCCTCTATCCCATAGAGATACATCACCCCTCTGTCCCCTCTCTGTCCTCTATCCCATAGAGATACATCACCCCTCTGGCCTCTATCCCCATCACCCCTCTGTCCTCTATCTGTCCTCTATCCCATAGAGATACATCACCTCTCTCTCCTCTTTCTGTCCTCTATCCCAAAGAGATACATCAACCCTCTGTCCTCTATCCCATAGAGATACATCACCCCTCCGTCCCCTTTCTGTCCTCTATCTGTCCTCTACCCATACAGATACATCACCCCTCTGTCCTCTATCCCCATCACCCCTCTGTCCTCTATCTGTCTTCTATCCCATACAGATACATCACCTCTCTGTCTTCTATCCCATAGAGATACATCACCCCTCTGTCCTCTATCTATCCTCTATCCCATAGAGATACATCACCCCTCTGTCCTCTATCTATCCTCTATCCCATAGAGATAAATTACCTCTCTGTCCTCTATCCCATAGAGATACATCACCCCTCTGTCCTCTATCCCATAGAGATACATCACCCCTCTGTCCTCTATCCCATAGAGATACATCACCCCTCTGTCCTCTATTCCATAGAGATACATCACCCCTCTGTCCTCTATCCCATAGAGATACATCACCGCTCTGTCCCATATCTCTCCTCTATCCCATAGAGATACATCACCCCTCTGTCCTCTATCTGTCCTCTATCCCATAGAGATACATCACCTCTCTGTCCTCTTTCTGTCCTCTATCCCAAAGAGATACATCAACCCTCTGTCCTCTATCCCATAGAGATACATCACCCCTCCGTCCCCTTTCTGTCCTCTATCTGTCCTCTACCCATACAGATACATCACCCCTCTGTCCTCTATCCCCATCACCCCTCTGTCCTCTATCTGTCTTCTATCCCATACAGATACATCACCTCTCTGTCTTCTATTCCATAGAGATACATCACCCCTCTGTCCTCTATCTATCCTCTATCCCATAGAGATAAATCACCTCTCTGTCCTCTATCCCATAGAGATACATCACCCCTCTGTCCTCTATTCCATAGAGATACATCACCCCTCTGTCTTCTATCCCATACAGATACATCACCCCTCTGTCCTCTATCCCATATTGATACATCGACTCTCTGTCCTCTATCCCATAGAGATACATCACCCCTCTGTCCTCTATCCCATTGAGATACATCACCCCTGTGTCCTCTATCTGTCCTCTGTCCCATAGAGATACATCACCCCTCTGTCCCCTCTCTGTCCTCTATCCCATATTGATACATCACCCCTCTGTCCTCTATCTGTCCTCTATCCCATAGAGATACATCACCCCTCTGTCCCCTCTATGTCCTCTATCTGTCCTCTATCCCATATTGATACATCACCCCTCTATCTGTCCTCTATCCCATACAGATACATCACCTCTCTGTCCTCTATCCCATAGAGATACATCACCCCTTTGTCCCCTCTCTGTCCTCTATCTGTCCTCTATCCCATAGAGATACATCACCTCTCTGTCCTATATCCAATAGAGACACATCACCCCTCTGTCCCCTCTCTGTCCTCTATCCCATAGAGATACATCACCCCTTTGTCCCCTCTCTGTCCTCTATCTTTCCTCTATCCCATAGAGATACATCACCTCTCTGTCCTCTATCCAATAGAGACACATCACCCCTCTGTCCCCTCTCTGTCCTCTATCCCATAGAGATACATCACCCCTCTATCCTCTATCTATCCTCTATCCCATAGAGATAAATCACCTCTCTGTCCTCTATCCCATAGAGATACATCACCCCTCTGTCCTCTATCCCATAGAGATACATCACCCCTCTGTCCTCTATCCCATAGAGATACATCACCCCTCTGTCCTCTATTCCATAGAGATACATCACCCCTCTGTCCTCTATCCCATAGAGATACATCACCCCTCTGTCCCATATCTCTCCTCTATCCCATAGAGATACATCACCCCTCTGTCCTCTATCTGTCCTCTATCCCATAGAGATACATCACCTCTCTGTCCTCTTTCTGTCCTCTATCCCAAAGAGATACATCAACCCTCTGTCCTCTATCCCATAGAGATACATCACCCCTCCGTCCCCTTTCTGTCCTCTATCTGTCCTCTACCCATACAGATACATCACCCCTCTGTCCTCTATCCCCATCACCCCTCTGTCCTCTATCTGTCTTCTATCCCATACAGATACATCACCTCTCTGTCTTCTATCCCATAGAGATACATCACCCCTCTGTCCTCTATCTATCCTCTATCCCATAGAGATAAATCACCTCTCTGTCCTCTATTCCATAGAGATACATCACCCCTCTGTCTTCTATCCCATACAGATACATCACCCCTCTGTCCTCTATCCCATATTGATACATCGACTCTCTGTCCTCTATCCCATAGAGATACATCACCCCTCTGTCCTCTATCCCATTGAGATACATCACCCCTGTGTCCTCTATCTGTCCTCTGTCCCATAGAGATACATCACCCCTCTGTCCCCTCTCTGTCCTCTATCCCATATTGATACATCACCCCTCTGTCCTCTATCTGTCCTCTATGCCATAGAGATACATCACCCCTCTGTCCTCTATCCCATACAGATACATCACCTCTCTGTACTCTATCCCATAGAGATACATCACCCCTCTGTCCCCTCTATGTCCTCTATCTGTCCTCTATCCCATATTGATACATCACCCCTCTATCTGTCCTCTATCCCATACAGATACATCACCTCTCTGTCCTCTATCCCATAGAGATACATCACCCCTTTGTCCCCTCTCTGTCCTTTATCTGTCCTCTATCCCATAGAGATACATCACCTCTCTGTCCTCTATCCAATAGAGACACATCACCCCTCTGTCCACTCTCTGTCCTCTATCCCATAGAGATACATCACCACTCTGTCCTCTATCCCATAGAGATACATCACCCCTCTGTCCTCTTTCTGTCCTCTTTCTGTCCTCTATCCCATAGAGACACATCACCCCTCTGTCCTCTTTCTGTCCTCTATCCCATAGAGATACATCATCCCTCTGTCCTCTATCTGTCCTCTATCCCATAGAGATACATCACCCCTCTGTCCTCTTTCTGTTCTCTATCCCATAGAGATACATCACCCCTCTGTCCTCTATCCCATACAGATACATCACCCCTCTGTCATCTCTCTGTCCTCTATCCCATAGAGAAACATCACCCCTCTGTCCCCTCTCTGTCCTCTATCCCATAGAGATACATCACCCCTCTGTCCTCTATCTGTCCTCTATCCCATATTGATACATCACCCTTCTGTCCTCTATCCCATAGAGATACATCACCCCTCTGTCCTCTATCCCATAGAGATACATCACCCCTCTGTCCTCTATCCCATAGAGATACATCACCCCTCTGTCCTCTATCTGTCCTCTATCCCATAGAGATACATCACCTCTCTGTCCTCTTTCTGTCCTCTATCCCAAAGAGATACATCAACCCTCTGTCCTCTATCCCATAGAGATACATCACCCCTCCGTCCCCTTTCTGTCCTCTATCTGTCCTCTACCCATACAGATACATCACCCCTCTGTCCTCTATCCCCATCACCCCTCTGTCCTCTATCTGTCTTCTATCCCATACAGATACATCACCTCTCTGTCTTCTATCCCATAGAGATACATCACCCCTCTGTCCTCTATCTATCCTCTATCCCATAGAGATAAATCACCTCTCTGTCCTCTATTCCATAGAGATACATCACCCCTCTGTCTTCTATCCCATACAGATACATCACCCCTCTGTCCTCTATCCCATATTGATACATCGACTCTCTGTCCTCTATCCCATAGAGATACATCACCCCTCTGTCCTCTATCCCATTGAGATACATCACCCCTGTGTCCTCTATCTGTCCTCTGTCCCATAGAGATACATCACCCCTCTGTCCCCTCTCTGTCCTCTATCCCATATTGATACATCACCCCTCTGTCCTCTATCTGTCCTCTATGCCATAGAGATACATCACCCCTCTGTCCTCTATCCCATACAGATACATCACCTCTCTGTACTCTATCCCATAGAGATACATCACCCCTCTGTCCCCTCTATGTCCTCTATCTGTCCTCTATCCCATATTGATACATCACCCCTCTATCTGTCCTCTATCCCATACAGATACATCACCTCTCTGTCCTCTATCCCATAGAGATACATCACCCCTTTGTCCCCTCTCTGTCCTTTATCTGTCCTCTATCCCATAGAGATACATCACCTCTCTGTCCTCTATCCAATAGAGACACATCACCCCTCTGTCCACTCTCTGTCCTCTATCCCATAGAGATACATCACCACTCTGTCCTCTATCCCATAGAGATACATCACCCCTCTGTCCTCTTTCTGTCCTCTTTCTGTCCTCTATCCCATAGAGACACATCACCCCTCTGTCCTCTTTCTGTCCTCTATCCCATAGAGATACATCATCCCTCTGTCCTCTATCTGTCCTCTATCCCATAGAGATACATCACCCCTCTGTCCTCTTTCTGTTCTCTATCCCATAGAGATACATCACCCCTCTGTCCTCTATCCCATACAGATACATCACCCCTCTGTCATCTCTCTGTCCTCTATCCCATAGAGAAACATCACCCCTCTGTCCCCTCTCTGTCCTCTATCCCATAGAGATACATCACCCCTCTGTCCTCTATCTGTCCTCTATCCCATATTGATACATCACCCTTCTAGCCTCTATCTGTCCCCTATCCCATAGAGATACATCAACCTTCTGTCCTCTATCCCATAGAGATACATCACCCTTCTGTCCTCTATCCCTTAGACATACATCACCCTCTGTCCCATATCTCTCCTCTATCCCATAGAGATACATCACTCCTCTGTCCTCTTTCTGTCCTCTATCCCTTAGAGATACATCACCCCTCTGTCCTCTATCTATCCTCTATCCCATAGAGATAAATCACCTCTCTGTCCTCTATCCCATAGAGATACATCACCCCTCTGTCCTCTATTCCATAGAGATACATCACCCCTCTGTCCTCTATCCCATAGAGATACATCACCCCTCTATCTGTCCTCTATCCCATAGAGATACATCACCTCTCTGTCCTCTATTCCATAGAGATACATCACCCCTCTGTCCTCTATTCCACAGAGATACATCACCCCTCTGTCCTCTATCCCATAGAGATACATCACACCTCTGTCCTCTATCTGTCCTCTATCCCATAGAGATACATCACCTCTCTGTCCTTCGTCCCATAGAGATACATCACCCTTCTGTCCTCTATCCCATAGAGATACATCACCCCTCTGTCCCATATCTCTCCTCTATCCAATAGAGATACATCACCCCTCTGTCCTCTTTCTGTCCTATATCCCATAGAGATACATCAACCCTCTGTCCCCTCTCTGTCCTCTATCCCATATTGATACATCACCCCTCTGTCCCCTTTCTGTCCTCTATCCCATAGAGATACATCACCCCTCTGTCCTCTATCTGTCTTCTATCCCATACAGATACATCACCTCTCTGTCTTCTATCCCATACAGATACATCACCCCTCTGTCCTCTATCTATCCTCTATCCCATAGAGATACATCACCTCTCTGTCCTCTATCCCATAGAGATACATCACCCCTCTGTCCTCTATTCCATAGAGATACATCACCCCTCTGTCCTCTATCCCATACAGATACATCACCCCTCTGTCCTCTATCCCATACAGATACATCACTCCTCTGTCCTCTATCCCATAGAGATACATCACCCCTCTGTCCTCTATCCCATAGAAATACATCACCCCTCTGTCCTCTATTCCATAGAGATACATCACCCCTCTGTCCTCTATCCCATAGAGATACATCACCCCTCTGTCCTCTATCTGTCCTCTATCCCATAGAGATACATCACCTCTCTGTCCTTCGTCCCATAGAGATACATCACCCTTCTGTCCTCTATCCCATAGAGATACATCACCCCTCTGTCCCATATCTCTCCTCTATCCAATAGAGATACATCACCCCTCTGTCCTCTATCCCCATCACCCCTCTGTCCTCTATCTTTCTTTATCCCATAGAGATACATCACCCCTCTGTCCTCTTTCTGTCCTCTATCCCAAAGAGATACATCAACCCTCTGTCCCCTATCCCATAGAGATACATCACCCCTCCGTCCCCTTTCTGTCCTCTATCTGTCCTCTACCCATACAGATACATCACCCCTCAGTCCTCTATCCCATAGAGATACATCACCCCTCTGTCCCCTCTCTGTCCTCTATCTGTCCTCTACCCATACAGATACATCACCCCTCAGTCCTCTATCCTATAGAGATACATCACCCCTCTGTCCTCTATCCCATAGAGATACATCACCCCTCTGTCCTCTATCCCATTGAGATACATCACCCCTGTGTCCTCTATCTGTCCTCTGTCCCATAGAGATATATCACCCCTCTGTCCCCTCTCTGTCCTCTATCCCATATTGATACATCACCCCTCTGTCCTCTATCTTTCCTCTATCCCATACAGATACATCACCTCTCTGTACTCTATCCCATAGAGATACATCACCCCTCTGTCCCCTCTATGTCCTCTATCTGTCCTCTATCCCATATTGATACATCACCCCTCTGTCCTCTATCTTTCCTCTATCCCATACAGATACATCACCTCTCTGTCCTCTATCCCATAGAGATACATCACCCCTTTGTCCCCTCTCTGTCCTCTATCTGTCCTCTATCCCATAGAGATACATCACCTCTCTGTCCTATATCCAATAGAGACACATCACCCCTCTGTCCCCTCTCTGTCCTCTATCCCATAGAGATACATCACCCCTTTGTCCCCTCTCTGTCCTCTATCTGTCCTCTATCCCATAGAGATACATCACCTCTCTGTCCTCTATCCAATAGAGACACATCACCCCTCTGTCCCCTCTCTGTCCTCTATCCCATAGAGATACATCACCCCTCTGTCCTCTATCCCATAGAGACACATCACCCCTCTGTCCTCTTTCTGTCCTCTATCCCATAGAGACACATCACCCCTCTGTCCTCTTTCTGTCCTCTATCCCATAGAGATACATCATCCCTCTGTCCTCTATCTGTCCTCTATCCCATAGAGATACATCACCCCTCTGTCCTCTTTCTGTTCTCTATCCCATAGAGATACATCACCCCTCTGTCCTCTATCCCATACAGATACATCACCCCTCTGTCATCTCTCTGTCCTCTATCCCATAGAGAAACATCACCCCTCTGTCCCCTCTCTGTCCTCTATCCCATAGAGATACATCACCCCTCTGTCCTCTATCTGTCCTCTATCCCATATTGATACATCACCCTTCTGTCCTCTATCCCATAGAGATACATCACCCCTCTGTCCTCTATCCCATAGAGATACATCACCCCTCTGTCCTCTATCCCATAGAGATACATCACCCCTCTGTCCTCTATCTGTCCTCTATCCCATAGAGATACATCACCTCTCTGTCCTCTTTCTGTCCTCTATCCCAAAGAGATACATCAACCCTCTGTCCTCTATCCCATAGAGATACATCACCCCTCCGTCCCCTTTCTGTCCTCTATCTGTCCTCTACCCATACAGATACATCACCCCTCTGTCCTCTATCCCCATCACCCCTTTGTCCTCTATCTGTCTTCTATCCCATACAGATACATCACCTCTCTGTCTTCTATCCCATAGAGATACATCACCCCTCTGTCCTCTATCTATCCTCTATCCCATAGAGATAAATCACCTCTCTGTCCTCTATTCCATAGAGATACATCACCCCTCTGTCTTCTATCCCATACAGATACATCACCCCTCTGTCCTCTATCCCATATTGATACATCGACTCTCTGTCCTCTATCCCATAGAGATACATCACCCCTCTGTCCTCTATCCCATTGAGATACATCACCCCTGTGTCCTCTATCTGTCCTCTGTCCCATAGAGATACATCACCCCTCTGTCCCCTCTCTGTCCTCTATCCCATATTGATACATCACCCCTCTGTCCTCTATCTGTCCTCTATGCCATACAGATACATCACCTCTCTGTACTCTATCCCATAGAGATACATCACCCCTCTGTCCCCTCTATGTCCTCTATCTGTCCTCTATCCCATATTGATACATCACCCCTCTATCTGTCCTCTATCCCATACAGATACATCACCTCTCTGTCCTCTATCCCATAGAGATACATCACCCCTTTGTCCCCTCTCTGTCCTTTATCTGTCCTCTATCCCATAGAGATACATCACCTCTCTGTCCTCTATCCAATAGAGACACATCACCCCTCTGTCCACTCTCTGTCCTCTATCCCATAGAGATACATCACCACTCTGTCCTCTATCCCATAGAGATACATCACCCCTCTGTCCTCTTTCTGTCCTCTTTCTGTCCTCTATCCCATAGAGACACATCACCCCTCTGTCCTCTTTCTGTCCTCTATCCCATAGAGATACATCATCCCTCTGTCCTCTATCTGTCCTCTATCCCATAGAGATACATCACCCCTCTGTCCTCTTTCTGTTCTCTATCCCATAGAGATACATCACCCCTCTGTCCTCTATCCCATACAGATACATCACCCCTCTGTCATCTCTCTGTCCTCTATCCCATAGAGAAACATCACCCCTCTGTCCCCTCTCTGTCCTCTATCCCATAGAGATACATCACCCCTCTGTCCTCTATCTGTCCTCTATCCCATATTGATACATCACCCTTCTAGCCTCTATCTGTCCCCTATCCCATAGAGATACATCAACCTTCTGTCCTCTATCCCATAGAGATACATCACATCTCTGTCCTTCGTCCCATAGAGATACATCACCCTTCTGTCCTCTATCCCTTAGACATACATCACCCCTCTGTCCCATATCTCTCCTCTATCCCATAGAGATACATCACTCCTCTGTCCTCTTTCTGTCCTCTATCCCATAGAGATACATCACCCCTCTGTCCTCTATCTATCCTCTATCCCATAGAGATAAATCACCTCTCTGTCCTCTATCCCATAGAGATACATCACCCCTCTGTCCTCTTTTCCATAGAGATACATCACCCCTCTGTCCTCTATCCCATAGAGATACATCACCCCTCTGTCCTCTATCTGTCCTCTATCCCATAGAGATACATCACCTCTCTGTCCTCTATTCCATAGAGATACATCACCCCTCTGTCCTCTATTCCACAGAGATACATCACCCCTCTGTCCTCTATCCCATAGAGATACATCACACCTCTGTCCTCTATCTGTCCTCTATCCCATAGAGATACATCACCTCTCTGTCCTTCGTCCCATAGAGATACATCACCCTTCTGTCCTCTATCCCATAGAGATACATCACCCCTCTGTCCCATATCTCTCCTCTATCCAATAGAGATACATCACCCCTCTGTCCTCTTTCTGTCCTATATCCCATAGAGATACATCAACCCTCTGTCCCCTCTCTGTCCTCTATCCCATATTGATACATCACCCCTCTGTCCCCTTTCTGTCCTCTATCCCATAGAGATACATCACCCCTCTGTCCTCTATCTGTCTTCTATCCCATACAGATACATCACCTCTCTGTCTTCTATCCCATACAGATACATCACCCCTCTGTCCTCTATCTATCCTCTATCCCATAGAGATACATCACCTCTCTTTCCTCTATCCCATAGAGATACATCACCCCTCTGTCCTCTATTCCATAGAGATACATCACCCCTCTGTCCTCTATCCCATACAGATACATCACCCCTCTGTCCTCTATCCCATACAGATACATCACTCCTCTGTCCTCTATCCCATAGAGATACATCACCCCTCTGTCCTCTATCCCATAGAAATACATCACCCCTCTGTCCTCTATTCCATAGAGATACATCACCCCTCTGTCCTCTATCCCATAGAGATACATCACCCCTCTGTCCTCTATCTGTCCTCTATCCCATAGAGATACATCACCTCTCTGTCCTTCGTCCCATAGAGATACATCACCCTTCTGTCCTCTATCCCATAGAGATACATCACCCCTCTGTCCCATATCTCTCCTCTATCCAATAGAGATACATCACCCCTCTGTCCTCTATCCCCATCACCCCTCTGTCCTCTATCTTTCTTTATCCCATAGAGATACATCACCCCTCTGTCCTCTTTCTGTCCTCTATCCCAAAGAGATACATCAACCCTCTGTCCCCTATCCCATAGAGATACATCACCCCTCCGTCCCCTTTCTGTCCTCTATCTGTCCTCTACCCATACAGATACATCACCCCTCAGTCCTCTATCCCATAGAGATACATCACCCCTCTGTCCCCTCTCTGTCCTCTATCTGTCCTCTACCCATACAGATACATCACCCCTCAGTCCTCTATCCTATAGAGATACATCACCCCTCTGTCCTCTATCCCATAGAGATACATCACCCCTCTGTCCTCTATCCCATTGAGATACATCACCCCTGTGTCCTCTATCTGTCCTCTGTCCCATAGAGATATATCACCCCTCTGTCCCCTCTCTGTCCTCTATCCCATATTGATACATCACCCCTCTGTCCTCTATCTTTCCTCTATCCCATACAGATACATCACCTCTCTGTACTCTATCCCATAGAGATACATCACCCCTCTGTCCCCTCTATGTCCTCTATCTGTCCTCTATCCCATATTGATACATCACCCCTCTGTCCTCTATCTTTCCTCTATCCCATACAGATACATCACCTCTCTGTCCTCTATCCCATAGAGATACATCACCCCTTTGTCCCCTCTCTGTCCTCTATCTGTCCTCTATCCCATAGAGATACATCACCTCTCTGTCCTATATCCAATAGAGACACATCACCCCTCTGTCCCCTCTCTGTCCTCTATCCCATAGAGATACATCACCCCTTTGTCCCCTCTCTGTCCTCTATCTGTCCTCTATCCCATAGAGATACATCACCTCTCTGTCCTCTATCCAATAGAGACACATCACCCCTCTGTCCCCTCTCTGTCCTCTATCCCATAGAGATACATCACCCCTCTGTCCTCTATCCCATAGAGACACATCACCCCTCTGTCCTCTTTCTGTCCTCTATCCCATAGAGACACATCACCCCTCTGTCCTCTTTCTGTCCTCTATCCCATAGAGATACATCATCCCTCTGTCCTCTATCTGTCCTCTATCCCATAGAGATACATCACCCCTCTGCCCTCTATCCCATACAGATACATCACCCTCTGTCATCTCTCTGTCCTCTATCCCATAGAGATACATCACCCCTCTGTCCTCTCTCTGTCCTCTATCCAATACAGATACATCACCCCTCTGTCCTCTATCTGTCCTCTATCCCATAGAGATACATCACCCCTCTGTCCTCTATCTGTCCTCTATCCCATATTGATACATCACCCTTCTGTCGTCTATCCCATAGAGATACATCAATCCTCTGTCCTCTATCTGTCCTCTATCCCATATTGATACATCACCCTTCTGTCCTCTATCCCATAGAGATACATCAGCCCTCTGTCCTCTATCTGTCCTCTATCCCATATTGATACATCACCCTTCTGGCCTCTATCTGTCCCCTATCCCATAGAGATACATCACCCCTCTGTCCTCTATCCCAAAGAGATACATCACCTCTCTGTCCTTCGTCCCATAGAGATACATCCCCCTTCTGTCCTCTATCCCTTAGAGATACATCACCCCTCTGTCCCATATCTCTCCTCTATCCCATAGAGATACATCACTCCTCTGTCCTCTTTCTGTCCTCTATCCCATAGAGATACATCAACCCCTCTGTCCTCTATCTGTCTTCTATCCCATAGAGATACATCACCCCTCTGTCCTCTAACTATCCTCTATCCCATAGAGATAAATCACCTCTCTGTCCTCTATCCCATAGAGATACATCACCCCTCTGTCCTCTATCCCATAGAGATACATCACCCCTCTGTCCTCTATCCCATAGAGATACATCACCCCTCTGTCCTCTATCCCATAGAGATACATCACCCCTCTGTCCTCTATCCCATAGAGATACATCACCCCTCTGTCCTCTATTCCATAGAGATACATCACCCCTCTGTCCTCTATCCCATAGAGATACATCAGCCCTCTGTCCCATATCTCTCCTCTATCCCATAGAGATACATCACCCCTCTGTCCTCTATCTGTCCTCTATCCCATAGAGATACATCACCCTTCTGTCCTCTATCCCATAGAGATACATCACCCCTCTGTCCCATATCTCTCCTCTATCCCATAGAGATACATCACCCCTCTGTCCTCTTTCTGTCCTCTATCCCATAGAGATACATCACCCCTCTGTCACCTCTCTGTCCTCTATCCCATAGAGATACATCACCCCTCTGGCCTCTATCCCCATCACCCCTCTGTCCTCTATCTGTCCTCTATCCCATAGAGATACATCACCCCTCCGTCCCCTTTCTGTCCTCTATCTGTCCTCTACCCATACAGATACATCACCCCTCTGTACTCTATCCCCATCACCCCTCTGTCCTCTATCTGTCTTCTATCCCATACAGATACATCACCTCTCTGTCTTCTATCCCATAGAGATACATCACCCCTCTGTCCTCTATCTATCCTCTATCCCATAGAGATAAATCACCTCTCTGTCCTCTATCCCATAGAGATACATCACCCCTTTGTCCTCTATCCCATAGAGATACATCACCCCTCTGTCCTCTATCCCATAGAGATACATCACCCCTCTGTCCTCTATTCCATAGAGATACATCACCCCTCTGTCCTCTATCCCATAGAGATACATCACCGCTCTGTCCCATATCTCTCCTCTATCCCATAGAGATACATCACCCCTCTGTCCTCTATCTGTCCTCTATCCCATAGAGATACATCACCTCTCTATCCTCTTTCTGTCCTCTATCCCAAAGAGATACATCAACCCTCTGTCCTCTATCCCATAGAGATACATCACCCCTCCGTCCCCTTTCTGTCCTCTATCTGTCCTCTACCCATACAGATACATCACCCCTCTGTCCTCTATCCCCATCACCCCTCTGTCCTCTATCTGTCTTCTATCCCATACAGATACATCACCTCTCTGTCTTCTATCCCATAGAGATACATCACCCCTCTGTCCTCTATCTATCCTCTATCACATAGAGATAAATCACCTCTCTGTCCTCTATCCCATAGAGATACATCACCCCTCTGTCCTCTATTCCATAGAGATACATCACCCCTCTGTCTTCTATCCCATACAGATACATCACCCCTCTGTCCTCTATCCCATATTGATACATCGACTCTCTGTCCTCTATCCCATAGAGATACATCACCCCTCTGTCCTCTATCATATTGAGATACATCACCCCTGTGTCCTCTATCTGTCCTCTGTCCCATAGAGATACATCACCCCTCTGTCCCCTCTCTGTCCCCTGTCCCATAGAGATACATCACCCCTCTGTCCCCTCTCTGTCCTCTATCCCATATTGATACATCACCCCTCTGTCCTCTATCTGTCCTCTATCCCATAGAGATACATCACCCCTCTGTCCCCTCTATGTCCTCTATCTGTCCTCTATCCCATATTGATACATCACCCCTCTATCTGTCCTCTATCCCATACAGATACATCACCTCTCTGTCCTCTATCCCATAGAGATACATCACCCCTTTGTCCCCTCTCTGTCCTCTATCTGTCCTCTATCCCATAGAGATACATCACCTCTCTGTCCTATATCCAATAGAGACACATCACCCCTCTGTCCCCTCTCTGTCCTCTATCCCATAGAGATACATCACCCCTTTGTCCCCTCTCTGTCCTCTATCTGTCCTCTATCCCATAGAGATACATCACCTCTCTGTCCTCTATCCAATAGAGACACATCACCCCTCTGTCCCCTCTCTGTCCTCTATCCCATAGAGATACATCACCCCTCTGTCCTCTATCTATCCTCTATCCCATAGAGATAAATCACCTCTCTGTCCTCTATCCCATAGAGATACATCACCCCTCTGTCCTCTATCCCATAGAGATACATCACCCCTCTGTCCTCTATCCCATAGAGATACATCACCCCTCTGTCCTCTATTCCATAGAGATACATCACCCCTCTGTCCTCTATCCCATAGAGATACATCACCCCTCTGTCCCATATCTCTCCTCTATCCCATAGAGATACATCACCCCTCTGTCCTCTATCTGTCCTCTATCCCATAGAGATACATCACCTCTCTGTCCTCTATCCAATAGAGACACATCACCCCTCTGTCCCCTCTCTGTCCTCTATCCCATAGAGATACATCACCCCTCTGTCCTCTATCTATCCTCTATCCCATAGAGATAAATCACCTCTCTGTCCTCTATCCCATAGAGATACATCACCCCTCTGTCCTCTATCCCATAGAGATACATCACCCCTCTGTCCTCTATCCCATAGAGATACATCACCCCTCTGTCCTCTATTCCATAGAGATACATCACCCCTCTGTCCTCTATCCCATAGAGATACATCACCCCTCTGTCCCATATCTCTCCTCTATCCCATAGAGATACATCACCCCTCTGTCCTCTATCTGTCCTCTATCCCATAGAGATACATCACCTCTCTGTCCTCTTTCTGTCCTCTATCCCAAAGAGATACATCAACCCTCTGTCCTCTATCCCATAGAGATACATCACCCCTCCGTCCCCTTTCTGTCCTCTATCTGTCCTCTACCCATACAGATACATCACCCCTCTGTCCTCTATCCCCATCACCCCTCTGTCCTCTATCTGTCTTCTATCCCATACAGATACATCACCTCTCTGTCTTCTATCCCATAGAGATACATCACCCCTCTGTCCTCTATCTATCCTCTATCCCATAGAGATAAATCACCTCTCTGTCCTCTATTCCATAGAGATACATCACCCCTCTGTCTTCTATCCCATACAGATACATCACCCCTCTGTCCTCTATCCCATATTGATACATCGACTCTCTGTCCTCTATCCCATAGAGATACATCACCCCTCTGTCCTCTATCCCATTGAGATACATCACCCCTGTGTCCTCTATCTGTCCTCTGTCCCATAGAGATACATCACCCCTCTGTCCCCTCTCTGTCCTCTATCCCATATTGATACATCACCCCTCTGTCCTCTATCTGTCCTCTATGCCATAGAGATACATCACCCCTCTGTCCTCTATCCCATACAGATACATCACCTCTCTGTACTCTATCCCATAGAGATACATCACCCCTCTGTCCCCTCTATGTCCTCTATCTGTCCTCTATCCCATATTGATACATCACCCCTCTATCTGTCCTCTATCCCATACAGATACATCACCTCTCTGTCCTCTATCCCATAGAGATACATCACCCCTTTGTCCCCTCTCTGTCCTCTATCTGTCCTCTATCCCATAGAGATACATCACCTCTCTGTCCTCTATCCAATAGAGACACATCACCCCTCTGTCCACTCTCTGTCCTCTATCCCATAGAGATACATCACCACTCTGTCCTCTATCCCATAGAGATACATCACCCCTCTGTCCTCTTTCTGTCCTCTTTCTGTCCTCTATCCCATAGAGACACATCACCCCTGTGTCCTCTATCTGTCCTCTATCCCATAGAGAAACATCACCCCTCTGTCCCCTCTCTGTCCTCTATCCCATAGAGATACATCACCCCTCTGTCCTCTATCTGTCCTCTATCCCATATTGATACATCACCCTTCTGTCCTCTATCCCATATTGATACATCACCCTTCTAGCCTCTATCTGTCCCCTATCCCATAGAGATACATCAACCTTCTGTCCTCTATCCCATAGAGATACATCACATCTCTGTCCTTCGTCCCATAGAGATACATCACCCTTCTGTCCTTTATCCCTTAGACATACATCACCCCTCTGTCCCATATCTCTCCTCTATCCCATAGAGATACATCACTCCTCTGTCCTCTTTCTGTCCTCTATCCCATAGAGATACATCACCCCTCTGTCCCCTCTCTGTTCTCTATCCCATATATATACTTCACCCCTCTGTCCTCTATCTGTCCTCTATCCCATAGAGATACATCACCCCTCTTTCCTCTATCTATCCTCTATCCCATAGAGATAAATCACCTCTCTGTCCTCTATCCCATAGAGATACATCACCCCTCTGTCCTCTATTCCATAGAGATACATCACCCCTCTGTCCTCTATCCCATAGAGATACATCACCCCTCTGTCCTCTATCTGTCCTCTATCCCATAGAGATACATCACCTCTCTGTCCTCTATTCCATAGAGATACATCACCCCTCTGTCCTCTATTCCACAGAGATACATCACCCCTCTGTCCTCTATCCCATAGAGATACATCACACCTCTGTCCTCTATCTGTCCTCTATCCCATAGAGATACATCACCTCTCTGTCCTTCGTCCCATAGAGATACATCACCCTTCTGTCCTCTATCCCATAGAGATACATCACCCCTCTGTCCCATATCTCTCCTCTATCCAATAGAGATACATCACCCCTCTGTCCTCTTTCTGTCCTATATTCCATAGAGATACATCAACCCTCTGTCCCCTCTCTGTCCTCTATCCCATATTGATACATCACCCCTCTGTCCCCTTTCTGTCCTCTATCCCATAGAGATACATCACCCCTCTGTCCTCTATCTGTCTTCTATCCCATACAGATACATCACCTCTCTGTCTTCTATCCCATACAGATACATCACCCCTCTGTCCTCTATCTATCCTCTATCCCATAGAGATACATCACCTCTCTGTCCTCTATCCCATAGAGATACATCACCCCTCTGTCCTCTATTCCATAGAGATACATCACCCCTCTGTCCTCTATCCCATACAGATACATCACCCCTCTGTCCTCTATCCCATACAGATACATCACTCCTCTGTCCTCTATCCCATTGAGATACATCACCCCTCTGTCCTCTATCCCATACTGATACATCACCCCTCTATCCTCTATCCCATGCAGATTCATCACCCCTCTGTCCTCTTTCTGTCCTCTATCCCATAGAGATACATCACCCCTCTGTCCCCTCTCTGTCCTCTATCCCATATTGATACATCACCCATCTGTCCCCTCTCTGTCCTCTATCCCATAGAGATACATCACCCCTCTGTCCTCTATCCCCATCACACCTCTGTCCTCTATCTTTCTTTATCCCATAGAGATACATCACCCTCTGTCATCTCTCTGTCCTCTATCCCATAGAGATACATCACCCCTCTGTCCCCTCTCTGTCCTCTATCCCATACAGATACATCACCCCTCTGTCCTCTATCTGTCCTCTATCCCATAGAGATACATCACCCCTCTGTCCTCTATCCCATATTGATACATCACCCTTCTGTCGTCTATCCCATAGAGATACATCAACCCTCTGTCCTTATTCTGTCCTCTATCCCATACAGATACATCACCCCTCTGTCCTCTATCCCATATTGATAGATCAACCCTCTGTCCTCTATCCCATAGAGATACATCACCCCTCTGTCCTCTATCCCATAGAGATACATCACCCCTCTGTCCTCTATATGTCCTCTATCCCATAGAGATACATCACCCCTCTGTCCTCTATCCCATACAGATACATCACCCCTCTGTCCTCTATCCCATATTGATACATCAACCCTCTGTCCTCTATCCCATAGAGATACATTACCCCTCTGTCCTCTATTCCATAGAGATACATCACCCCTCTGTCCTCTATCCCATATTGATACATCAACCCTCTGTCCTCTATCCCATAGAGATACATCACCCCTCTGTCCTCTATCCCATATAGATACATCACCCCTCTGTCCTCTATCCCATGCAGATTCATCACCCCTCTGTCCCCTCTCTGTCCTCTATCCCATAGAGATACATCACCCCTCTGTACTCTATCCCATAGAGATACATCACCCCTCTGTCCTCTATCCCATGCAGATACATCACCCCTCTGTCCAATATCCCATATTGATACATCACCCCTCTGTCCTCTATCCCATATTGATACATCAACCCTCTGTCCTCTATCCCATAGAGATACATCACACCTCTGTCCTCTATTCCATAGATATACATCACCCCTCTGTCTTCTATCCCATACAGATACATCACCCCTCTATCCTCTATCCCATATTGATACATCACCCCTCTGTCCTCTATCCCATATAGATACATTACCCATCTATCCTCTATCCCATATAGATACATTACCCCTCTATCCTCTATCCCATACAGATACATTACCCCTCTATCCTCTATCCCATATTGATACATCACCCCTCTCTCCTCTATCCCATAGAGATACATCACCCCTCTGTCCTCTATCCCATAGTGATACATTACCCCTCTGTCCTCTATCCCATAGAGATACATCACCCCTCTGTCCTCTATCTGTCCTCTATCCCATAGAGATACATCACCCCTCTGTCCCCTCTCTGTCCTCTATCCCATATTGATACATCACCTCTCTGTCCTCTATCTGTCCTCTATCCCATAGAGATACATCACCCCTATGTCCTCTATCTGTCCTCTATCCCAAAGAGATACATCAACCCTCTGTCCTCTATCCCATAGAGGTACATCACCTCTCTGTCCTCTATCCCATAGAGATACATCACCCCTCTGTCCTCTATCCCATAGAGATACATCACCTCTCTGTCCTCTATCCCATAGAGATACATCACCCCTCTGTCCTCTATCCCATAGAGATACATCACCCCTCTGTCCTCTATCCCATACAGATACATCACCCCTCTGTCCTCTTTCCCATATTGATACATCAACCCTCTGTCCTCTATCCCATAGAGATACATCACCCCTCTGTCCTCTATCCCATACAGATACATCACCCCTCTGTCCTCTATATGTCCTCTATCCCATAGAGATACATCACCCCTCTGTCCTCTATCCCATACAGATACATCACCCCTCTGTCCTCTATCCCATATTGATACATCAACCCTCTGTCCTCTATCCCATAGAGATACATTACCCCTCTGTCCTCTATTCCGTAGAGATACATTACCCCTCTGTCCTCTATCCCATATTGATACATCACCCCTCTGTCCTCTATCTGTCCTCTATCCCATAGAGATACATCACCCCTATGTCCTCTATCTGTCCTCTATCCCATACAGGTACATCACCTCTCTGTCCTCTATCCCATAGAAATACATCACCCCTCTGTCCTCTATCCCATAGAGATACATCACCTCTCTGTCCTCTATCCCATAGAGATACATCACCCCTCTGTCCTCTATCCCATACAGATACATCACCCCTCTGTCCTCTATCCCATATTGATACATCAACCCTCTGTCCTCTATCCCATAGAGATACATCACCCCTCTGTCCTCTATCCCATACAGATACATCACCCCTCTGTCCTCTATATGTCCTCTATCCCATAGAGATACATCACCCCTCTGTCCTCTATCCCATACAGATACATCACCCCTCTGTCCTCTATATGTCCTCTATCCCATAGAGATACATCACCCCTCTGTCCTCTATCCCATACAGATACATCACCCCTCTGTCCTCTATCCCATATTGATACATCAACCCTCTGTCCTCTATCCCATAGAGATACATTACACCTCTGTCCTCTATTCCATAGAGATACATCACCCCTCTGTCCTCTATCCCATACAGATACATCACTCCTCTGTCCTCTATCCCATAGAGATACATCACCCCTCTGTCCTCTATCCCATACAGATACATCACCCCTCTGTCCTCTATCCCATGCGGATTCATCACCCCTCTGTCCCCTCTCTGTCCTCTATCCCATAGAGATACATCACCCCTCTATCCTCTATCCCATACAGATACATCACCCCTCTGTCCCCTCTCTGTCCTCTATCCCATAGTGATACATCACCCCTCTGTCCTCTATCCCATAGAGATACATCACCCCTCTGTCCTCTATCCCATAGAGATACATCACCCCTCTGTCCTCTATCCCATGCAGATACATCACCCCTCTGTCCAATATCCCATACAGATACATCACCCCTCTGTCCTCTATCCCATATTGATACATCACCCCTCTGTCCTCTATCCCATATAGATACATTACCCCTCTATCCTCTATCCCATACAGATACATTACCCCTCTGTCCTCTATCCAATATTGATACATCACCCCTCTCTCCTCTATCCCATAGAGATACAACACCCCTCTGTCCTCTATCCCATAGTGATACATTACCCCTCTGTCCTCTATCCCATAGAGATACATCACCCCTCTGTTCTCTATCTGTCCTCTATCCCATAGAGATACATCACCCCTATGTCCTCTATCTGTCCTCTATCCCATACAGGTACATCACCTCTCTGTCCTCTATCCCATAGTGATACATCACCCCTCTGTCCTCTATCCCATAGAGATACACCACCTCTCTGTCCTCTATCCCATAGAGACACATCACCCCTCTGTCCTCTTTCTGTCCTCTATCCCATAGAGATACATCACCCCTCTGTCCTCTATCCCATAGAGACACATCACCCCTCTGTCCCCTCTATGTCCTCTATCTGTCCTCTATCCCATATTGATACATCACCCCTCTATCTGTCCTCTATCCCATACAGATACATCACCTCTCTGTCCTCTATCCCATAGAGACACATCACCCCTCTGTCCTCTTTCTGTCCTCTATCCCATAGAGATACATCACCCCTCTGTCCTCTATCCCATAGAGATACACCACCTCTCTGTCCTCTATCCCATAGAGACACATCACCCCTCTGACCTCTATCTGTCCTCTATCCCATAGAGATACATCGCCCCTCTGTGCTCTATCTGTCCTCTATCCCATATTGATACATCACCATTCTGTCCTCTATCCCATAGAGATACATCACCCCTCTGTCCTCTATCCCATAGATATACATCACCTCTCTGTCCTCTATCCCATAGAGATACATCACACCTCTGTCCTCTCTATGTCCTCTATCTGTCCTCTATCCCATATTGATACATCACCCTCTCTGTCCTCTATCCCATAGAGATACATCACCCCTCTGTCCTCTACATGTCCTCTATCCCATAGAGATACATCACCCCTCTGTCCTCTATCCCATAGAGATACATCACCCCTCTGTCCTCTATTCCATAGAGATACATCACCCCTCTGTCCTCTATCCCATACAGATACATCACTCCTCTGTCCTCTATCCCATACCTATACATAACCTCTCTGTCCTCTATCCCATAGAGATACATCACCCCTCTGTCCTCTATCCCATAGAGATACATCACCTCTCTGTCCTCTATCCCATAGAGATACATCATCCCTCTGTCCCCTCTCTGTCCTCTATCTGTCCTCTATCCCATAGAGATACATCACCCCTCTGTCCTCTATCTGTCCTCTATCACATAGAGATACATCACCCCTATGTCCCCTCTCTGTCCTCTATCCCATAGAGATACATCACCCCTCAGGCCTCTATCTGTCCTCTATCCCATAGATATACATCACCCCTCTGTCCCCTCTCTGTCCTCTATCCCATACAGATACATCACCCCTCTGTCCTCTATCTGTCCTCTATCCCATAGAGATACATCACCCCTTTGTCCTCTATCCCATAGAGATACATCACCCCTCTGTCCCCTCTCTGTCCTCTATCCCATACAGATACATCACCCCTCTGTCCTCTATCTGTCCTCTATCCCATAGATATACATCACCCCTCTGTCCCCTCTCTGTCCTCTTTCCCATAGAGATACATCACCCCTCTGTCCTCTATCTGTCCTCTATCCCATAGAGATACATCACCCCTTTGTCCTCTATCCCATCTATCCCATTACCCCTCTGTCCTCTATCCCATACAGATACATTTCCCCTCTGTCCTCTATCCCATACAGATACATTACCCCTCTGTCCTCTATCCCATACAGATACATTACCCCTCTGTCCTCTATCCCATAGAGATACATTACCCCTTTGTCCTCTATCCCATAGAGATACATCACCCCTCTGTCCCCTCTCTGTCCTCTATCCCATACAGATACATCACCCCTCTGTCCTCTATCTGTCCTCTATCCCATAGAGATACATCACCCCTCTGTCCTCTATCCCATAGAGATACATCACCCCTCTGTCCTCTATCCCATAGAGATACATCACCCCTCTGTCCTCTATCTGTCCTCTATCCCATAGAGATACATCACCCCTCTGTCCTCTTTCCCATAGAGATACATCACCCCTCTGTCCTCTATCTGTCCTCTATCCCATAGAGATACATCACCCCTTTGTCCTCTATCCCATAGAGATACATCACCCCTCTGTCCCCTCTCTGTCCTCTATCCCATACAGATACATCACCCCTCTGTCCTCTATCTGTCCTCTATCCCATAGAGATACATCACCCCTCTGTCCTCTATCCCATAGAGATACATCACCCCTCTGTCCTCTATCCCATAGAGATACATCACCCCTCTGTCCTCTATCCCATAGAGATACATCACCCCTCTGTCCTCTATCTGTCCTCTATCCCATAGAGATACATCACCCCTCTGTCCTCTTTCCCATAGAGATACATCACCCCTCTGTCCTCTATCTGTCCTCTATCCCATAGAGATACATCACCCCTTTGTCCTCTATCCCATAGAGATACATCACCCCTCTGTCCCCTCTCTGTCCTCTATCCCATACAGATACATCACCCCTCTGTCCTCTATCTGTCCTCTATCCCATAGAGATACATCACCCCTCTGTCCTCTATCCCATAGAGATACATCACCCCTCTGTCCTCTATCCCATACAGATACATTACCCCTCTGTCCTCTATCCCATACAGATACATTACCCCTCTGTCCTCTATCCCATACAGATACATTACCCCTTTGTCCTCTATCCCATAGAGATACATCACCCCTCTGTCCCCTCTCTGTCCTCTATCCCATACAGATACATCACCCCTCTGTCCTCTATCTGTCCTCTATCCCATAGAGATACATCACCCCTCTGTCCTCTATCCCATAGAGATACACCACCTCTCTGTCCTCTATCCCATAGAGACACATCACCCCTCTGTCCCCTCTATGTCCTCTATCTGTCCTCTATCCCATATTGATACATCACCCCTCTATCTGTCCTCTATCCCATACAGATACATCACCTCTCTGTCCTCTATCCCATAGAGACACATCACCCCTCTGTCCTCTTTCTGTCCTCTATCCCATAGAGATACATCACCCCTCTGTCCTCTATCCCATAGAGATACACCACCTCTCTGTCCTCTATCCCATAGAGACACATCACCCCTCTGACCTCTATCTGTCCTCTATCCCATAGAGATACATCGCCCCTCTGTGCTCTATCTGTCCTCTATCCCATATTGATACATCACCATTCTGTCCTCTATCCCATAGAGATACATCACCCCTCTGTCCTCTATCCCATAGATATACATCACCTCTCTGTCCTCTATCCCATAGAGATACATCACACCTCTGTCCTCTCTATGTCCTCTATCTGTCCTCTATCCCATATTGATACATCACCCTCTCTGTCCTCTATCCCATAGAGATACATCACCCCTCTGTCCTCTACATGTCCTCTATCCCATAGAGATACATCACCCCTCTGTCCTCTATCCCATAGAGATACATCACCCCTCTGTCCTCTATTCCATAGAGATACATCACCCCTCTGTCCTCTATCCCATAGAGATACATCACCCCTCTGTCCCCTCTCTGTCCTCTTTCCCATAGAGATACATCACCCCTCTGTCCTCTATCTGTCCTCTATCCCATAGAGATACATCACCCCTTTGTCCTCTATCCCATCTATCCCATTACCCCTCTGTCCTCTATCCCATACAGATACATTTCCCCTCTGTCCTCTATCCCATACAGATACATTACCCCTCTGTCCTCTATCCCATACAGATACATTACCCCTCTGTCCTCTATCCCATAGAGATACATTACCCCTTTGTCCTCTATCCCATAGAGATACATCACCCCTCTGTCCCCTCTCTGTCCTCTATCCCATACAGATACATCACCCCTCTGTCCTCTATCTGTCCTCTATCCCATAGAGATACATCACCCCTCTGTCCTCTATCCCATAGAGATACATCACCCCTCTGTCCTCTATCCCATAGAGATACATCACCCCTCTGTCCTCTATCTGTCCTCTATCCCATAGAGATACATCACCCCTCTGTCCTCTTTCCCATAGAGATACATCACCCCTCTGTCCTCTATCTGTCCTCTATCCCATAGAGATACATCACCCCTTTGTCCTCTATCCCATAGAGATACATCACCCCTCTGTCCCCTCTCTGTCCTCTATCCCATACAGATACATCACCCCTCTGTCCTCTATCTGTCCTCTATCCCATAGAGATACATCACCCCTCTGTCCTCTATCCCATAGAGATACATCACCCCTCTGTCCTCTATCCCATAGAGATACATCACCCCTCTGTCCTCTATCCCATAGAGATACATCACCCCTCTGTCCTCTATCTGTCCTCTATCCCATAGAGATACATCACCCCTCTGTCCTCTTTCCCATAGAGATACATCACCCCTCTGTCCTCTATCTGTCCTCTATCCCATAGAGATACATCACCCCTTTGTCCTCTATCCCATAGAGATACATCACCCCTCTGTCCCCTCTCTGTCCTCTATCCCATACAGATACATCACCCCTCTGTCCTCTATCTGTCCTCTATCCCATAGAGATACATCACCCCTCTGTCCTCTATCCCATAGAGATACATCACCCCTCTGTCCTCTATCCCATACAGATACATTACCCCTCTGTCCTCTATCCCATACAGATACATTACCCCTCTGTCCTCTATCCCATACAGATACATTACCCCTTTGTCCTCTATCCCATAGAGATACATCACCCCTCTGTCCCCTCTCTGTCCTCTATCCCATACAGATACATCACCCCTCTGTCCTCTATCTGTCCTCTATCCCATAGAGATACATCACCCCTCTGTCCTCTATCCCATAGAGATACACCACCTCTCTGTCCTCTATCCCATAGAGACACATCACCCCTCTGTCCCCTCTATGTCCTCTATCTGTCCTCTATCCCATATTGATACATCACCCCTCTATCTGTCCTCTATCCCATACAGATACATCACCTCTCTGTCCTCTATCCCATAGAGACACATCACCCCTCTGTCCTCTTTCTGTCCTCTATCCCATAGAGATACATCACCCCTCTGTCCTCTATCCCATAGAGATACACCACCTCTCTGTCCTCTATCCCATAGAGACACATCACCCCTCTGACCTCTATCTGTCCTCTATCCCATAGAGATACATCGCCCCTCTGTGCTCTATCTGTCCTCTATCCCATATTGATACATCACCATTCTGTCCTCTATCCCATAGAGATACATCACCCCTCTGTCCTCTATCCCATAGATATACATCACCTCTCTGTCCTCTATCCCATAGAGATACATCACACCTCTGTCCTCTCTATGTCCTCTATCTGTCCTCTATCCCATATTGATACATCACCCTCTCTGTCCTCTATCCCATAGAGATACATCACCCCTCTGTCCTCTACATGTCCTCTATCCCATAGAGATACATCACCCCTCTGTCCTCTATCCCATAGAGATACATCACCCCTCTGTCCTCTATTCCATAGAGATACATCACCCCTCTGTCCTCTATCCCATACAGATACATCACTCCTCTGTCCTCTATCCCATACCTATACATAACCTCTCTGTCCTCTATCCCATAGAGATACATCACCCCTCTGTCCTCTATCCCATAGAGATACATCACCTCTCTGTCCTCTATCCCATAGAGATACATCATCCCTCTGTCCCCTCTCTGTCCTCTATCTGTCCTCTATCCCATAGAGATACATCACCCCTCTGTCCTCTATCTGTCCTCTATCACATAGAGATACATCACCCCTATGTCCCCTCTCTGTCCTCTATCCCATAGAGATACATCACCCCTCAGTCCTCTATCTGTCCTCTATCCCATAGATATACATCACCCCTCTGTCCCCTCTCTGTCCTCTATCCCATACAGATACATCACCCCTCTGTCCTCTATCTGTCCTCTATCCCATAGAGATACATCACCCCTTTGTCCTCTATCCCATAGAGATACATCACCCCTCTGTCCCCTCTCTGTCCTCTATCCCATACAGATACATCACCCCTCTGTCCTCTATCTGTCCTCTATCCCATAGATATACATCACCCCTCTGTCCCCTCTCTGTCCTCTTTCCCATAGAGATACATCACCCCTCTGTCCTCTATCTGTCCTCTATCCCATAGAGATACATCACCCCTTTGTCCTCTATCCCATCTATCCCATTACCCCTCTGTCCTCTATCCCATACAGATACATTTCCCCTCTGTCCTCTATCCCATACAGATACATTACCCCTCTGTCCTCTATCCCATACAGATACATTACCCCTCTGTCCTCTATCCCATACAGATACATTACCCCTTTGTCCTCTATCCCATAGAGATACATCACCCCTCTGTCCCCTCTCTGTCCTCTATCCCATACAGATACATCACCCCTCTGTCCTCTATCTGTCCTCTATCCCATAGAGATACATCACCCCTCTGTCCTCTATCCCATAGAGATACATCACCCCTCTGTCCTCTATCCCATAGAGATACATCACCCCTCTGTCCTCTATCTGTCCTCTATCCCATAGAGATACATCACCCCTCTGTCCTCTTTCCCATAGAGATACATCACCCCTCTGTCCTCTATCTGTCCTCTATCCCATAGAGATACATCACCCCTTTGTCCTCTATCCCATAGAGATACATCACCCCTCTGTCCCCTCTCTGTCCTCTATCCCATACAGATACATCACCCCTCTGTCCTCTATCTGTCCTCTATCCCATAGAGATACATCACCCCTCTGTCCTCTATCCCATAGAGATACATCACCCCTCTGTCCTCTATCCCATAGAGATACATCACCCCTCTGTCCTCTATCTTTCCTCTATCCCATAGAGATACATCACCCCTCTGTCCTCTTTCCCATAGAGATACATCACCCCTCTGTCCTCTATCTGTCCTCTATCCCATAGAGACACATCACCCCTCTGTCCCCTCTATGTCCTCTATCTGTCCTCTATCCCATATTGATACATCACCCCTCTATCTGTCCTCTATCCCATACAGATACATCACCTCTCTGTCCTCTATCCCATAGAGACACATCACCCCTCTGTCCTCTTTCTGTCCTCTATCCCATAGAGATACATCACCCCTCTGTCCTCTATCCCATAGAGATACACCACCTCTCTGTCCTCTATCCCATAGAGACACATCACCCCTCTGACCTCTATCTGTCCTCTATCCCATAGAGATACATCGCCCCTCTGTGCTCTATCTGTCCTCTATCCCATATTGATACATCACCATTCTGTCCTCTATCCCATAGAGATACATCACCCCTCTGTCCTCTATCCCATAGATATACATCACCTCTCTGTCCTCTATCCCATAGAGATACATCAGACCTCTGTCCTCTCTATGTCCTCTATCTGTCCTCTATCCCATATTGATACATCACCCTCTCTGTCCTCTATCCCATAGAGATACATCACCCCTCTGTCCTCTACATGTCCTCTATCCCATAGAGATACATCACCCCTCTGTCCTCTATCCCATAGAGATACATCACCCCTCTGTCCTCTATTCCATAGAGATACATCACCCCTCTGTCCTCTATCCCATACAGATACATCACTCCTCTGTCCTCTATCCCATACCTATACATAACCTCTCTGTCCTCTATCCCATAGAGATACATCACCCCTCTGTCCTCTATCCCATAGAGATACATCACCTCTCTGTCCTCTATCCCATAGAGATACATCATCCCTCTGTCCCCTCTCTGTCCTCTATCTGTCCTCTATCCCATAGAGATACATCACCCCTCTGTCCTCTATCTGTCCTCTATCACATAGAGATACATCACCCCTATGTCCCCTCTCTGTCCTCTATCCCATAGAGATACATCACCCCTCAGTCCTCTATCTGTCCTCTATCCCATAGATATACATCACCCCTCTGTCCCCTCTCTGTCCTCTATCCCATACAGATACATCACCCCTCTGTCCTCTATCTGTCCTCTATCCCATAGAGATACATCACCCCTTTGTCCTCTATCCCATAGAGATACATCACCCCTCTGTCCCCTCTCTGTCCTCTATCCCATACAGATACATCACCCCTCTGTCCTCTATCTGTCCTCTATCCCATAGATATACATCACCCCTCTGTCCCCTCTCTGTCCTCTTTCCCATAGAGATACATCACCCCTCTGTCCTCTATCTGTCCTCTATCCCATAGAGATACATCACCCCTTTGTCCTCTATCCCATCTATCCCATTACCCCTCTGTCCTCTATCCCATACAGATACATTTCCCCTCTGTCCTCTATCCCATACAGATACATTACCCCTCTGTCCTCTATCCCATACAGATACATTACCCCTCTGTCCTCTATCCCATACAGATACATTACCCCTTTGTCCTCTATCCCATAGAGATACATCACCCCTCTGTCCCCTCTCTGTCCTCTATCCCATACAGATACATCACCCCTCTGTCCTCTATCTGTCCTCTATCCCATAGAGATACATCACCCCTCTGTCCTCTATCCCATAGAGATACATCACCCCTCTGTCCTCTATCCCATAGAGATACATCACCCCTCTGTCCTCTATCTGTCCTCTATCCCATAGAGATACATCACCCCTCTGTCCTCTTTCCCATAGAGATACATCACCCCTCTGTCCTCTATCTGTCCTCTATCCCATAGAGATACATCACCCCTTTGTCCTCTATCCCATAGAGATACATCACCCCTCTGTCCCCTCTCTGTCCTCTATCCCATACAGATACATCACCCCTCTGTCCTCTATCTGTCCTCTATCCCATAGAGATACATCACCCCTCTGTCCTCTATCCCATAGAGATACATCACCCCTCTGTCCTCTATCCCATAGAGATACATCACCCCTCTGTCCTCTATCTTTCCTCTATCCCATAGAGATACATCACCCCTCTGTCCTCTTTCCCATAGAGATACATCACCCCTCTGTCCTCTATCTGTCCTCTTTCCCATAGAGATACATCACCCCTCTGTCCTCTATCTGTCCTCTATCCCATAGAGATACATCACCCCTTTGTCCTCTATCCCATAGAGATACATAACCCCTCTGTCCCCTCTCTGTCCTCTATCCCATACAGATACATCACCCCTCTGTCCTCTATCTGTCCTCTATCCCATAGAGATAGATCACCCCTCTGTCCTCTATCCCATAGAGATACATTACCCCTCTGTCCTCTATCCCATAGAGATACATTACCCCTCTGTCCTCTATCCCATACAGATACATTTCCCCTCTGTCCTCTATCCCATACAGATACATTACCCCTCTGTCCTCTATCCCATACAGATACATTACCCCTCTGTCCTCTATCCCATACAGATACATTACCCCTCTGTCCTCTATCCCATACAGATACATTACCCCTTTGTCCTCTATCCCATAGAGATACATCACCCCTCTGTCCCCTCTCTGTCCTCTATCCCATACAGATACATCACCCCTCTGTCCTCTATCTGTCCTCTATCCCATAGAGATACATCACCCCTCTGTCCTCTATCCCATAGAGATACATCACCCCTCTGTCCTCTATCCCATAGAGATACATCACCCCTCTGTCCTCTATCTGTCCTCTATCCCATAGAGATACATCACCCCTCTGTCCTCTTTCCCATAGAGATACATCACCCCTCTGTCCTCTATCTGTCCTCTATCCCATACAGATACATTACCCCTCTGTCCTCTATCCCATACAGATACATTACCCCGCTGTCCTCTATCCCATACAGATACATTACCCCTCTGTCCTCTATCCCATACAGATACATTACCCCTCTGTCCTCTATCCCATACAGATACATTACCCCTCTGTCCTCTATCCCATACAGATACATCACCCCTCTGTTATATATCCCATACAGATACATTACCCCTCTGTCCTCTATCCCATACAGATACATCACCCCTCTGTCCTCTATCTGTCCTCTATCACATACAGATACATCACCTCTCTGTTCTCTATCCCATAGAGATACATCACCCCTCTGTCCTCTATCCCATAGAGATACATCACCCCTCTGTTCTCTATCCCATAGAGATACATCACCCCTCTGTCCTCTATCTGTCCTCTATCCCATAGGGATACATCACCTCTCTGTCCTCTATCCCATAGAGACACATCACCCCTCTGTCCCCTCTCTGTCCTCTATCCCATAGAGATACATCACCCCTCTGTCCACTCTCTGTCCTCTATCTGTCCTCTATCCCATATTGATACATCACCCCTCTCTCCTCTCTGTCCTCTATCCCATACAGATACATCACCTCTCTGTCCTCTATCCCATAGAGATACATCACCCCTCTGTCCTCTATCTGTCCTCTCTCCCATATTGACACATCACCCTTCTGTCCTCTATCCCATAGAGATACATCACCCCTCTGTCCTCTATCTGTCCTCTATCCCATATTGATACATCCCCCTTCTGTCCTCTATCCCATGGAGATACATCACCCCTCTGTCCTCTATCTGTCCTCTATCCCATAGAGATACATAACCCCTCTGTCCTCTATCTGTCCTCTATCCCATAGATATACATCACCTCTCTGTCCTCTATCCCATAGAGATACATCACACCTCTGTCCCCTCTATGTCCTCTATCTGTCCTCTATCCCATATTGATACATCACCCCTCTCTCCTCTCTGTCCTCTATCCCATACAGATACATCACCTCTCTGTCCTCTATCCCATAGAGATACATCACCCTCTCTGTCCGCTATCCCATAGAGATACATGACCCCTCTGTCCTCTATATGTCCTCTATCCCATAGAGATACATCACCCCTCTGTCCTCTATCCCATAGAGATACATGACCCCTCTGTCCTCTATATGTCCTCTATCCCATAGAGATACATCACCCTCTCTGTCCTCTATCCCATAGAGATACATGACCCCTCTGTCCTCTATATGTCCTCTATCCCATAGAGATACATCACTCCTCTGTCCTCTATCCCATAGAGATACATCACCCCTCTGTCCTCTATTCCATAGAGATACATCACCCCTCTGTCCTCTATCTGTCCTCTATCCCATAGAGATACATCACCCCTCTGTCCTCTTTCCCATAGAGATACATCACCCCTCTGTCCTCTATCTGTCCTCTATCCCATGCAGATACATCACCCCTCTGTCCCCTATCCCATATTGATACATCACCCCTGTGTCCTCTATCCCATAGAGATACATCACCCCTCTGTCCTCTATCCCATAGAGATACATCACCCCTCTGTCCTCTATCTGTCCTCTCTCCCATATTGACACATCACCCTTCTGTCCTCTATCCCATAGAGATACATCACCCCTCTGTCCTCTATCTGTCCTCTATCCCATATTGATACATCCCCCTTCTGTCCTCTATCCCATGGAGATACATCACCCCTCTGTCCTCTATCTGTCCTCTATCCCATAGAGATACATAACCCCTCTGTCCTCTATCTGTCCTCTATCCCATAGATATACATCACCTCTCTGTCCTCTATCCCATAGAGATACATCACACCTCTGTCCCCTCTATGTCCTCTATCTGTCCTCTATCCCATATTGATACATCACCCCTCTCTCCTCTCTGTCCTCTATCCCATACAGATACATCACCTCTCTGTCCTCTATCCCATAGAGATACATCACCCTCTCTGTCCGCTATCCCATAGAGATACATGACCCCTCTGTCCTCTATATGTCCTCTATCCCATAGAGATACATCACCCCTCTGTCCTCTATCCCATAGAGATACATGACCCCTCTGTCCTCTATATGTCCTCTATCCCATAGAGATACATCACCCTCTCTGTCCTCTATCCCATAGAGATACATGACCCCTCTGTCCTCTATATGTCCTCTATCCCATAGAGATACATCACTCCTCTGTCCTCTATCCCATAGAGATACATCACCCCTCTGTCCTCTATTCCATAGAGATACATCACCCCTCTGTCCTCTATCTGTCCTCTATCCCATAGAGATACATCACCCCTCTGTCCTCTTTCCCATAGAGATACATCACCCCTCTGTCCTCTATCTGTCCTCTATCCCATGCAGATACATCACCCCTCTGTCCCCTATCCCATATTGATACATCACCCCTGTGTCCTCTATCCCATATTGATACATCAACCCTCTGTCCTCTATCCCATAGAGATACATCACCCCTCTGTCCTCTTTCCCATAGAGATACATCACCCCTCTGTCCTCTATCTGTCCTCTATCCCATAGAGATACATCACCCCTCTGTCCTCTATCCCATAGAGATACATCACCCCTCTGTCCTCTATCTGTCCTCTATCCCATAGAGATACATCACCCCTCTGTCCTCTATCCCATAGAGATACATCACCCCTCTGTCCTCTATCTGTCCTCTATCCCATATTGATACATCACCCCTCTGTCCTCTATCCCATAGAGATACATCACCCCTCTGTCCTCTATCCCATAGAGATACATCACCCCTCTGTCCTCTATCTGTCCTCTATCCCATATTGATACATCACCCCTCTGTCCCCTATCCCATATTGATACATCACCCCTCTGTCCTCTATCCCATAGAGATACATCACCCCTCTGTCCTCTATCTGTCCTCTATCCCATAGAGATACATCACCCCTCTGTCCTCTATCTGTCCTCTATCCCATATTGATACATCACCCCTCTGTCTTCTATCCCATACAGATACATCACCCCTCTATCCTCTATCCCATATTGATACATCACCCCTCTGTCCTCTATCCCATAGAGATACATCACCCCTCTGTCGTCTATCTGTCCTCTATCCCATATTGATACATCACCCCTCTGTCCTCTATCTGTCCCTCCTTTTGTCCCCTAGGTGAGATACATTCATATCACAGCCTTGTGTTTAACTATATTCCCTGTTTTAGGTGAAGAACCCTGTCCTGTAGGTGAGGCTATGGTCTTAGTGGAGAAGGCCAAGAAGAAGCCCAAACGTGTTCTGTCCGGTGGAGTGGTGGAGGCCCCTAAGGCCCAGACATACTACCGTATAGAGTACAACATGCTGCCTGGTGACCAGGACCCTGTTAAAGTAGATCTGGTGATGTTCGGTCTTGCTGCTAAGATCTACATGGAGAATGAGACCAAGGTAATGCCATCAGTGTGTTAGCCTGCTGAACTGAGACAAGTATTTATTATGAACTCTGGGAAGGCCTTATCACAGTGCTATGCACTTGAGAAGTTCTGTGTGTGTGTGTGTGTGTGTGTGTGTGTGTGTGTGTGTGTGTGTGTGTGTGTGTGTGTGTGTGTGTGTGTGTGTGTGTGCGCGCGCGTGTGTGCGTGCGTACGTGCGTGCGTGCATAGATTTTGTACGAGTGTAACAGAGGAAGCCATGCCAGCTGAGCTGAGTTGGTTTAGATAGACATGTATTAACCATTAACTGTCAATCAAATCAAATCAAAGTTTATTTGTCACGCGCGCCGAATACAGTGAAATGCTTACAGGCTCTAACCAATGGTGCGAAAAAAAGGTGTGTGTGTGTGTGTGTGTGTGTGTGTGTAGGTAAGTAAAGAAATAAAATAGTAAAAATACATTTGAAAATAAGAGGAGGAAGGCTATATACAGTAGAGAGGCTATATACAGTAGAGAGGCTATATACAGTAGATAGGCTATATACAGTAGATAGGCTATATACAGTAGAGAGGCTATATACAGTAGAGAGGCTATATACAGTAGATAGGCTATATACAGTAGATAGGCTATATACAGTAGAGAGGCTATATACAGTAGAGAGGCTATATACAGTAGAGAGGCTATACACAGTAGAGAGGCTATATACAGTAGAGAGGCTATATACAGTAGAGAGGCTATATACAGTAGAGAGGCTATATACAGTAGCAAGGCCATAAAGTAGCGAGGCTACATACAGACACCTGTTAGTCAGGCTGATTGAGGTAGTATATACATGTAGATATGGTTAAAGTGACTATGCATACATGATGAACAGAGAGTAGCAGCAGCGTAAAAGAGAGGGGGGGGGGGCACAATGCAAATAGTCCAGGTAGCCATCTGGTTACCTGTTCAGGAGTCTTATGGCTTGGGGGTAAAAACTGTTGAGAAGCCTTTTTGTCTTAGACTTGGCACTCCGGTACCACTTGCCATGTGGTAGTAGAGAGAACAGTATATGACTGGGGTGGCTGGGGTCTTTGACAATTTTTACGTCCTTCCTCTGACACCGCCTGGTGTAGAGGTCCTGGATGGCAGGAAGCTTAGCCCCAGTGATGTACTGGGCCGTACGCACTACCCTCTATAGTGCCTTGCGGTCGGAGGCCGAGCAATTGCTGTACCAGGCAGTGATGCAACCAGCTCTCGATGTTGCAGCTGTAGAACCTTTTGAGGATCTCAGGACCCATGCCAAATCTTTTCAGTTTCCTGAGGGGGAATAGGCTTTGTCGTGCCCTCTATACGTGCCCTCTACATCTACACCTGTCAGTCTGGGGTAATACCTGTCTATCTATACCTGTCAGTCTGGGTTAATACCTGTCTATCTATACCTGTCAGTCTGGATTAATACCTGTCTATCTATACCTGTCAGTCTGGATTAATACCTGTCTATCTATACCTGTCAGTCTATGTTAATACCTGTCTATCTATACCTGTCCGTCTGGGGAAATACCTGTCTATCTATACCTGTCAGTCTATGTTAATACCTGTCTATCTATACCTGTCAGTCTGGGGTAATACCTGTCAGTCTGGGGTAATACCTGTCAGTCTGGGTTAATACCTGTCTATCTATACCTGACAGTCTGGGGTAATACCTGTCTATCTATACCTGTCAGTCTGGGTTAATACCTGTCTATCTATACCTGTCAGTCTGGGTTAATACCTGTCTATCTATACCTGTCAGTCTGGGGTAATACCTGTCAGTCTGGGTTAATACCTGTCTATCTATACCTGTCAGTCTATGTTAATACCTGTCTATCTATACCTGTCCGTCTGGGGAAATACCTGTCTATCTATTCCTGTCAGTCTATGTTAATACCTGTCTATCTATACCTGTCAGTCTGGGGTAATACCTGTCAGTCTGGGGTAATACCTGTCAGTCTGGGGTAATACCTGTCAGTCTGGGTTAATACCTGTCTATCTATACCTGTCCGTCTGGGGTAATACCTGTCTATCTATACCTGTCCGTCTGGGGTAATACCTGTCTATCTACACCTGTCAGTCTGGGTTAATACCTTTCTATCTATGCCTGTCAGTCTGGGGTAATACCTGTCTATCTACACCTGTCAGTCTGGATTAATATCTGTCTATCAAAACCTGTCAGTCTGGGTTAATACCTGTCAGTCTGGGTTAATACCTCTCACTCTGGGGTAATACCTGTCAGTCTGGATTAATATCTGTCTATCTATACCTGTCAGTCTGGGTTAATACCTGTCAGTCTGGGTTAATACCTGTCAGTCTGGGTTAATACCTGTCTATCTATACCTGACAGTCTGGGTTAATACCTGTCTATCTATACCTGTCAGTCTGGATTAATATCTGTCTATCTATACCTGTCAGTCTGGGTTAATACCTGTCAGTCTGGGTTAATACCTGTCTATCTATACCTGACAGTCTGGGTTAGTACCTGTCAGTCTGGGTTAATACCTGTCAGTCTGGGTTAATACCTGTCAGTCTGGGTTAATACCTCTCAGTCTGGGGTAATACCTGTCTATCTATACCTGACAGTCTGGGTTAATACCTGTCTATCTACACCTGTCAGTCTGGGTTAATACCTGTCAGTCTGGGTTAATATCTGTCTATCTATACCTGTCTGTCTGGGTTAATACCTGTCTATCTATACCTGTCAGTCTGGGTTAATACCTGTCTATCTACACCTGTCAGTCTGGATTAATACCTATCAGTCTGAGTTAATACCTGTCTATCTATATCTGTCAGTCTGGGTTAATACCTGTCAGTCTGAGTTAATACCTGTCAGTTTGGATTAATACCTGTCAGTCTGGGGTAATACCTGTCTAGCTGGGTTAATACATGTCTATCTATACCTGTCAGTCTGGGTTAATACCTGTCTATCTATACCTGTCAGTCTGGGTTAAAACCTGTCAGTCTGGGTTATTACCTGTCAGTCTGGGGTAATACCTGTCGGCCTGGGTTAATACCTGTCTATATATACCTGTCAGTCTGGGTTAATACCTGTCTATCTATACCTGTCAGTCTATGTTAATACCTGTCTATCTATACCTGTCCGTCTGGGGTAATACCTGTCTATCTACACCTGTCAGTCTGGGGTAATACCTGTCGATCTATACCTGTCAGTCTGGATTAATACCTGTCTATCTATGCCTGTCAGTCTGGGGTAATACCTGTCTATCTACACCTGTCAGTCTGGATTAATACCTGTCAGTCTGGGTTATTACCTGTCAGTCTGAGGTAATACCTGTCAGTCTGGGTTAATACCTGTCTATCTATACCTGTCAGTTTGGGTTAATACCAGTCTATTTATGCCTGTCAGTCTGGGTTAATACCTCTCAGTCTGGGTTATTACCTGTCAGTCTGGGTTATTACTTGTCAGTCTGGGGTAATACCTGTCTATCTACACCTGTCAGTCTGGATTAATACCTGTCAGTCTGGGTTAATACCTGTCTATCTATACCTGTCAGTCATGGTTAATACCAGTCTATCTATGCTTGTCAGTCTGGGTTAATACCTGTCAGTCTGGGTTATTACCTGTCAGTCTGGGTTATTACTTGTCAGTCTGGGGTAATACCTGTTTATCTACACCTGTCAGTCTGGATTAATACCTGTCAGTCTGGGTTATTACTTGTCAGTCTGGGGTAATACCTGTCAGTCTGGGTAATTACCTGTCAGTCTGGGTTATTACCTGTCAGTCTGGGGTAATACCTGTCAGTCTGGGTTAATACCTGTCCATCAATGCCTGTCAGTCTGGGTTAATACCTGTCTGTCTGGGTTATTACCTGTCAGTCTGGGGTAATACCTGTCAGTCTGGGTTAATACCTGTCAGTCTGGGTTAATACATGTCTGTCTGGTTTAATACCTGTCTGGTTTAATACCTGTCCGTCTTGGTTCATACCTGTCCGTCTGGGTTAATACCTGTCCGTCTGGGTTATTACCTGTCAGTCTGGGGTAATACCTGTCAGTCTGGGTTAATACCTGTCTATCTATACCTGTCAGTCTGGGTTAATACCTGTCTATCTATACCTGTCAGTCTGGATTAATACCTGTCTATCTATACCTGTCAGTCTGGATTAATACCTTTCTATCTATACCTGTCAGTCTGGGTTAATACCTGTCGATCTATACCTGTCAGTCTGGGTTAGTACCTGTCTATCTGTACCTGTCAGTCGGGGTTAATACCTGTCAGTCTGGGTTAATACCTGTCAGTCTGGGTTAATACATGTCTGTCTGGTTTAATACCTGTCTGGTTTAATACCTGTCCGTCTTGGTTCATACCTGTCCGTCTGGGTTAATACCTGTCCGTCTGGGTTAATACCTGTCAGTCGGGGTTAATACCTGTCAGTCTGGGTTAATACCTGTCTGTCTGGTTTAATACCGGTCTGTCTTGGTTCATACCTGTCCGTCTGGGTTAATACCTGTCAGTCTGGGTTAATACCTGTCAGTCTGGATTAATACCTGCCAGTTTGGGTTAATACCTGTCTATCTACACCTGTCAGTCTGGGTTAATACATGTCTATCTATACTTGTCAGTCTAGGTTAATACCTTTCTATCTATACCTGTCTGTCTACACCTGTCTGTCTGAGGTAATACCTGTCTTTCTGGGTTAATATCTGTCTGTCTGTGTGTCTGTGTGTGTTAAGGTGCTTTGTGTTGCTACTTCCTCCACTGACAGACAGACAGACAGACAGACAGACAGACAGACAGACAGACAGACAGGTATAGTCAAAGACAGGTATTAACCCAGACAGACAGACAGTTATTACCCCAGACAGACAGGTATAGACAGACAGACATGTATTAATACAGACAGACCGGTATAGACAGACAGATGGGTATTAAGCCAGACAGATGGGTATTAAGCCAGACAGACGGGTATTAAGCCAGACAGACGGGTATTAAGCCAGACAGACGGGTATTAAGCCAGACAGACCGGTATAGACAGACAGACGGGTATTAAGCCAGACAGACAGACAGACAGCTAAAATCTACATGTAGAATGAGAGGAAGTTAGTGTGTGTGTGAGAGAGACCAAGATAATGCCGTGATTGTGTTAGCCTGCTGAGCTAAAGCGAAGTTAGACGGACGGACGGACGGACAGACAGACCAAGGTAATGCCATGATTGTATTTGCCATGACACTACCGGTACCCTCTATATATAGCCTCGCTATTGTTATTTTACTGCTTCTGTCTAATTATTTGTTACTTGTTATTTTTAATTTAACACTTATTTTTTTCTTAAAACGTCTTAAAGCATTGTTGGTTAAGGGCTTGTAAAGTAAGCATTTCACTGTAAGGTCTAAACCTATTGTATTCAGCGCATGTGATTTGATTTTCTGAGTAAAGCCAAGGCAGACAAACAAACAGACCAAGGTAATGCCATGATTGTGTTAGCCTTCTGAGCTAAAGCTAAAGCAGACAGACAGAAAGACAGGCATGGCATGGCATGGCATGGGCATGTAATCCCACTCAATCTCAACACAATGACACACCCTCCTTTTCTCTCGTTGAATATAATGGTACTCAATGTAGAGTCCTCAAACTGACCAGGCACATTATGTCCAAAGGTGTATAACGGACCATGTGGTGTGTGTATGCATCTCCCCAGGTGTTGAAGCCGTGGCTTGAAGGGGACCAGGTGTGGTTAGGCTGGTCTCAGTCTGTAAAGGTTAGAGTCACCAGAGAGCTGCTCATTAAACTGGTGTCTCATAAAATCACCTTCAAAATCTGGGACACCAAGGACAGGGTCTCTGCTAAAGCCAGGTATTGTTCCACTCACACAGATTACAGACTAAAGACAGGCATTGTACCACTCACACAGATTACAGACTAAAGACAGGCATTGTCCCACTCACACAGATTACAGACTAAGGCATTGTAGCACATATTAAAGACAAGACCAGGTATTGTACCACTCACACAGATTACAGACTAAGGCCAGGTATTGTACCACATATTACAGACAAGGCCAGACATTGTACCACAGATTATAGACCATGGCCAGGTATTGTAACACTAACTAAGGCCAGGTATTGTAACACAGATTATAGACTAAAACCAGGTATTGTACCACAGATTATAGGCTAAGGCTAGGTATTGTACCACAGATTATAGACTAAAACCAGGTATTGTACCACACATTATAGACTAAGGCCAGGTATTGTACCACAGATTATAGACTAAAACCAGGTATTGTACAACAGATTATGGACTAAAGCCAGGTATTGCACCACAGATTATAGACTAAGGTCAGGTATTGTGAAACAGATTACAGACTAAGGCCAAGAAGTGTACCACAGATTATAGACTAAAACCAGGTATTGTACCACAGATTATGGACTAAAGCCAGGTATTGTACAACAGATTATGGACTAAAGCCAGGTATTGTACCACAGATTATAGACTAAGGTCAGGTATTGTGAAACAGATTACAGACTAAGGCCAAGAAGTGTACCACAGATTATAGACTAAAACCAGGTATTGTACCACAGATTATGGACTAAAGCCAGGTATTGTACAACAGATTATGGACTAAAGCCAGGTATTGTACCACAGATTATAGACTAAGGTCAAGTATTGTACCACAGATTATGGACAAAAGCCAGGTATTGTACCACAGATTATAGACTAAAACCAGGTATTGTACCACAGATTGTGGACTAAAGGCTCAATTGAATCTAGAGTACTGAAGAACTGCATTACAGCGCGTTAGAAATGTTAAATCAACGTTCCTGGTTCAGTGGTAAATGCTGCATATCTTTGCTCAATCTGATGTTAACTTTAGATTTCAAAAGTGATATAATGCTGAACCTCAGCGATACGGATTGAACTGAGCCCCAACAATGAATAAGTATGTAAACCTGTTGTTCAATGTAAGTGTGGATCAAAGTGTCTGCTTGCTTATTTATTGATCCAGATATGACCGACCCAAAACCTTCCGACTGCCACAGGCCAAACCAGGGGAAGACAATGATCTAGGTAAGAGCTGCGGTTTTAACCTGTTTTAAATTCTAATAACATCACTGGGAATCATTTACATTTCCCAAACTCAGATAGTTGTGTGTTAGATTTGTTTTGGCCTACCAAGACTTTCAACAGACTTTTAGTGTTCAGTTGTCAATATTATTTTATACTGATGTTGTGCTACATTAATATAAGTGTGCTGGAGAATGTGTTCATGTTAATAACTGTCTTGAGGTATCTATCTGATGTCTAGGAGTAAACCTAGACTGAGGCAGCCAGAAGTAATCAAATAAACAATCATCATCTGTGACCTGAGATCTGGGCTGGGGCAGGGCACTGGGCTTAGCTAAGCATAGACATAATACAATCATAATGCAATCTCCATCTGTGACCTGAGATCTGGGCTGGGGCAGGGCACTGGGCTTAGCTAAGCATAGACATAATACAATCTCCATCTGTGACCTGAGATCTGGGCTGGGGCAGGGCACTGGGCTTTGCTAAGCATAGACATAATACAATCATACTACAATCTCCATCTGTGACCTGAGATCTGGGCTGGGGCAGGGCACTGGGCTTAGCTAAGCATAGACATAATACAACCATCATCTGTGACCTGAGATCTGTGCTGGGGCAGGGCACTGGGCTTTGCTAAGCATAGACATAATACAATCATACTACAATCTCCACCTGTGACCTGAGATCTGGGCTGGGGCAGGGCACTGGGCTTAGCTAAGCATAGACATAATACAATCATAATACAATCTCCATCTGTGACCTGAGATCTGGGCTGGGGCAGGGCACTGGGCTTAGCTAAGCATAGACATAATACAATCATAATGCAATCTCCATCTGTGACCTGAGATCTGGGCTGGGGCAGGGCACTGAGCTTAGCTAAGCATAGACAAAATACAATCATAATACAATCTCCATCTGTGACCTGAGATCTGGGCTGGGGCAGGGCACTGGGCTTAGCTAAGCATAGACATAATACAATCATCATCTGTGACCTGAGATCTGTGCTGGGGCAGGGCACTGGGCTTTGCTAAGCATAGACATAATACAATCATACTACAATCTCCATCTGTGACCTGAGATCTGGGCTGGGGCAGGGCACTGGGCTTAGCTAAGCATAGACATAATACAATCATAATGCAATCTCCATCTGTGACCTGAGATCTGGGCTGGGGCAGGGCACTGGGCTTTGCTAAGCATAGACATAATACAATCATACTCCTATCTCCATCTGTGACCTGAGATCTGGGCTGGGGCAGGGCACTGGGCTTTGCTAAGCATAGACATAATACAATCATACTACAATCTCCATCTGTGACCTGAGATCTGGGCTGGGGCAGGGCACTGGGCTTAGCTAAGCATAGACATAATACAATCATAATACAATCTCCATCTGTGACCTGAGATCTGGGCTGGGGAAGGGCACTGGGCTTAGCTAAGCATAGACATAATACAATCTCCATCTGTGACCTGAGATCTGGGCTGGGGCAGGGTACTGGGCTTAGCTAAGAATAGACAAAATACAATCATAATACAATCTCCATCTGTGACCTGAGATCTGGGCTGGGGCAGGGCACTGGGCTTAGCTAAGCATAGACATAATACAATCTCCATCTGTGACCTGAGATCTGGGCTGGGGCAGGGCACTGGGCTTATCTAAGCATAGACATAATACAATCATAATACAATCTCCATCTGTGACCTGAGATCTGAGCTGGGGCAGGGCACTGGGCTTTGCTAAGCATAGACATAATACAATCATACTACAATCTCCATCTGTGACCTGAGATCTGGGCTGGGGCAGGGCACTGGGCTTAGCTAAGCATAGACATAATACAATCATACTACAATCTCCATCTGTGACCTGAGATCTGGGCTGGGGCAGGGCACTGGGCTTAGCTAAGCATAGACATAATACAATCATAATACAATCTCCATCTGTGACCTGAGATCTGGGCTGGGGCAGGGCACTGGGCTTAGCTAAGCATAGACATAATACAATAATAATGCAATCTCCATCTGTGACCTGAGATCTGGGCTGGGGCAGGGCACTGGGCTTAGCTAAGCATAGACATAATACAATCATAATACAATCTCCATCTGTGACCTGAGATCTGGGCTGGGGCAGGGCACTGGGCTTAGCTAAGCATAGACATAATACAATCATAATGCAATGTCCATCTGTGACCTGAGATCTGGGCTGGGGCAGGGCACTGAGCTTAGCTAAGCATAGACAAAATACAATCATAATACAATCTCCATCTGTGACCTGAGATCTGGGCTGGGGCAGGGCACTGGGCTTAGCTAAGCATAGACATAATACAATCATCATCTGTGACCTGAGATCTGTGCTGGGGCAGGGCACTGGGCTTTGCTAAGCATAGACATAATACAATCATACTACAATCTCCATCTGTGACCTGAGATCTGGGCTGGGGCAGGGCACTGGGCTTAGCTAAGCATAGACATAATACAATCATAATGCAATCTCCATCTGTGACCTGAGATCTGGGCTGGGGCAGGGCACTGGGCTTTGCTAAGCATAGACATAATACAATCATACTCCTATCTCCATCTGTGACCTGAGATCTGGGCTGGGGCAGGGCACTGGGCTTTGCTAAGCATAGACATAATACAATCATACTACAATCTCCATCTGTGACCTGAGATCTGGGCTGGGGCAGGGCACTGGGCTTAGCTAAGCATAGACATAATACAATCATAATACAATCTCCATCTGTGACCTGAGATCTGGGCTGGGGAAGGGCACTGGGCTTAGCTAAGCATAGACATAATACAATCTCCATCTGTGACCTGAGATCTGGGCTGGGGCAGGGTACTGGGCTTAGCTAAGAATAGACAAAATACAATCATAATACAATCTCCATCTGTGACCTGAGATCTGGGCTGGGGCAGGGCACTGGGCTTAGCTAAGCATAGACATAATACAATCTCCATCTGTGACCTGAGATCTGGGCTGGGGCAGGGCACTGGGCTTATCTAAGCATAGACATAATACAATCATAATACAATCTCCATCTGTGACCTGAGATCTGAGCTGGGGCAGGGCACTGGGCTTTGCTAAGCATAGACATAATACAATCATACTACAATCTCCATCTGTGACCTGAGATCTGGGCTGGGGCAGGGCACTGGGCTTAGCTAAGCATAGACATAATACAATCATACTACAATCTCCATCTGTGACCTGAGATCTGGGCTGGGGCAGGGCACTGGGCTTAGCTAAGCATAGACATAATACAATCATAATACAATCTCCATCTGTGACCTGAGATCTGGGCTGGGGCAGGGCACTGGGCTTAGCTAAGCATAGACATAATACAATAATAATGCAATCTCCATCTGTGACCTGAGATCTGGGCTGGGGCACGGCACTGGGCTTGGCTAAGCATAGACATAATACAATCATCATCTGTGACCCGAGATCTGTGCTGGGGCAGGGCACTGGGCTTTGCTAAGCATAGACATAATACAATCATACTACAATCTCAATCTGTGACCTGAGATCTGGGCTGGGGCAGGGCACTGGGCTTAGCTAAGCATAGACATAATACAATCATAATACAATCTCCATCTGTGACCTGAGATCTGGGCTGGGGCAGGGCACTGGGCTTAGCTAAGCATAGACATAATACAATCTCCATCTGTGACCTGAGATCTGTGCTGGGGCAGGGCACTGGGTTTAGCTAAGCATAGACATAATACAATCATAATGCAATCTCCATCTGTGACCTGAGATCTGGGCTGGGGCAGGGCACTGGGCTTTGCTAAGCATAGACATAATACAATCATACTACAATCTCCATCTGTGACCTGAGATCTGGGCTGGGGCAGGGCACTGGGCTTAGCTAAGCACAGACATAATACAATCATAATACAATCTCCATCTGTGACCTGAGATCTGGGCTGGGGCAGGGCACTGGGCTTAGCTAAGCATAGACATAATACAATCTCTATCTGTGACCTGAGATCTTGGCTGGGGCAGGGTACTGGGCTTAGCTAAGAATAGACAAAATACAATCATAATACAATCTCCATCTGTGACCTGAGATCTGGGTTGGGGCAGGGCACTGGGCTTAGCTAAGCATAGACAAAATACAATCATAATAAAATCTCCATCTGTGACCTGAGATCTGGGCTGGGGCAGGGCACTGGGCTTAGCTAAGCATAGACATAATACAATCTCCATCTGTGACCTGAGATCTGGGCTAGGGCAGGGCACTGGGCTTATCTAAGCATAGACATAATACAATCTCCATCTGTGACCTGAGATCTGGGCTGGGGCAGGGCACTGGGCTTATCTAAGCATAGACATAATACAATCATAATACAATCTCCATCTGTGACCTGAGATCTGGGCTGGGGCAGAGCACTGGGCTTAGCTAAGCATTGACATAATACAATCTCCATCTGTGACCTGAGATCTGGGCTGGGGCAGGCCACTGGGCTTAGCTGAGCATATACATAATACAATAATAATACATACTCCATCTGTGACCTGAGATCTGGGCTGGGGCAGGGCACTGGGCTCATGTAAGCATAAAAATAATACAATCTCCATCTGTGAGCTGAGATCTGGGCTGGGGAAGGAAACTGGGTTTATCTAAGCATAGACATAATACAATCATAATACAATCTCCATCTGTGACCTGAGATCTGGGCTGGGTCAGGGCACTGGGCTTAGCTAAGCATAGACATAATACAATCATAATACAATCTCCATCTGTGACCTGAGATCTGGGCTGGGGCTGGGCACTGGGCTTAGCTAAGCATAGACATAATACAATCTCCATCTGTGACCTGAGATCTGGGCTGGGGCAGGCCACTGGGCTTAGCTAAGCATAGACATAATACAATCATAATACATACTCCATCTGTGACCTGAGATCTGGGCTGGGGCAGGCCACTGGGCTTAGCTAAGCATAGACATAATACAATCATAATACATACTCCATCTGTGACCTGAGATCTGGGCTGGGGCAGGGCACTAGGCTTAGCTAAGCACAGACATAATACAATTATAATACAATCTTCATCTGTGACCTGAGATCTGGGCTGGGGCAGGGCACTGGGCTCATGTAAGCATAGACATAATACAATCTCCATCTGTGAGCTGAGATCTGGGCTGGGGAAGGGCACTGGGTTTATCTAAGCATAGACATAATACAATCATAATACAATCTCCATCTGTGACCTGAGATCTGGCCTGGGTCAGGGCACTGGGCTTAGCTAAGCATAGACATAATACAATCATAATACAATCTCCATCTGTGACCTGAGATCTGGGCTGGGGCAGGGCACTGGGCTTAGCTAAGCATAGACATAATACAATCATAATACAATCTCCATCTGTGACCTGAGATCTGGGCTGGGGCTGGGCACTGGGCTTACCTAAGCATAGACATAATACAATCTCCATCTGTGACCTGAGATCTGGGCTGGGGCAGGGCACTGGGTTTAGCTAAGCATAGACATAATACAATCATAATACAATCTCCATCTGTGACCTGAGATCTGGGCTGGGGCAGGGCACTGGGCTTAGCTAAGCATAGACAAAATACAATCATAATACAATCTCCATCTGTGACCTGAGATCTGGGCTGGGGCAGGGCACTGGGCTTAGCTAAGCATAGACATAATACAATCTCCATCTGTGACCTGAGATCTGGGCTGGGGCAGGGCACTGGGCTTAGCTAAGCATAGACATAATACAATCATAATACCATCTCCATCTGTGATCTGGGCTGGGGCAAGGCACTGGGCTTAGCTAAGCATAGACATAATACAATCTCCATCTGTGACCTGAGCTCTGGGCTGGGGCAGGGCACTGGGCTTATCTAAGCATAGACATAATACAATCTCCATCTGTGACCTGAGATCTGGGCTGGGGCAGGGCACTGGGCTTAGCTAAGCATAGACATAATACAATCATAATACAATCTCCATCTGTGACCTGAGATCTGGGCTGGGGAAGGGCACTGGGCATATCTAAGCATAGACATAATACAATCTCGATCTGTGACCTGAGATCTGTGCTGGGGCAGGGCACTGGGCTCATCTAAGCATAGACATAATACAATCTCCAACTGTGTCCTGAGATCTGGGCTGGGGCAGGTCACTGGGCTTAGCTAAGCATAGGCATAATACAATCTCCATCTGTGACCTGAGATCTGGGCTGGGGAAGGAAACTGGGTTTATCTAAGCATAGACATAATACAATCATAATACAATCTCCATCTGTGACCTGAGATCTGGGCTGGGGCAGGGCACTGGGCTTAGCTAAGCATAGACATAATACAATCTCCATCTGTGACCTGAGATCTGGGCTGGGGCAGGGCACTGGGCTTAGCTAAGCATAGACATAATACAATCATAATACCATCTCCATCTGTGATCTGGGCTGGGGCAAGGCACTGGGCTTAGCTAAGCATAGACATAATACAATCTCCATCTGTGACCTGAGCTCTGGGCTGGGGCAGGGCACTGGGCTTATCTAAGCATAGACATAATACAATCTCCATCTGTGACCTGAGATCTGGGCTGGGGCAGGGCACTGGGCTTAACTAAGCATAGACATAATACAATCATAATACAATCTCCATCTGTGACCTGAGATCTGGGCTGGGGAAGGGCACTGGGCTTATCTAAGCATAGACATAATACAATCTCCATCTGTGACCTGAGATCTGGGCTGGGGCAGGGCACTGGGCTTATCTAAGCATAGACATAATACAATCTCCATCTCTGACCTGAGATCTGGGCTGGGGCAGGGCACTGGGCTTAGCTAAGCATAGACATAATACAATCATAATACAATCTCCATCTGTGACCTGAGATCTGGGCTGGGGAAGGGCACTGGGCTTATCTAAGCATAGACATAATACAATCTCGATCTGTGACCTGAGATCTGTGCTGGGGCAGGGCACTGGGCTCATCTAAGCATAGACATAATACAATCTCCAACTGTGTCCTGAGATCTGGGCTGGGGCAGGTCACTGGGCTTAGCTAAGCATAGGCATAATACAATCTCCATCTGTGACCTGAGATCTGGGCTGGGGAAGGAAACTGGGTTTATCTAAGCATAGACATAATACAATCATAATACAATCTCCATCTGTGACCTAAGATCTGGGCTGGGGCAGGGCACTGGGCTTAGCTAAGCATAGACATAATACAATCTCCATCTGTGACCTGAGCTCTGGGCTGGGGCAGGGTACTGGGCTTATCTAAGCATAGACATAATACAATCTCCATCTGTGACCTGAGATCTGGGCTGGGGCAGGGCACTGGGCTTAACTAAGCATAGACATAATACAATCATAATACAATCTCCATCTGTGACCTGAGATCTGGGCTGGGGAAGGGCACTGGGCTTATCTAAGCATAGACATAATACAATCTCGATCTGTGACCTGAGATCTGTGCTGGGGCAGGGCACTGGGCTCATCTAAGCATAGACATAATACAATCTCCAACTGTGTCCTGAGATCTGGGCTGGGGCAGGGCACTGGGCTTAGCTAAGCATAGACATAATACAATCTCCATCTGTGACCTGAGATCTGGGCTGGGGAAGGAAACTGGGTTTATCTAAGCATAGACATAATACAATCATAATACAATCTCCATCTGTGACCTGAGATCTGGGCTGGGGCAGGGCACTGGGCTTAGCTAAGCATAGACATAATACAGTCTCCATCTGTGACCTGAGATCTGGGCTGGGGAAGGAAACTGGGTTTATCTAAGCATAGACATAATACAATCATAATACAATCTTCATCTGTGACCTGAGATCTGGGCTGGGGCAGGGCACTGGGCTTAGCTAAGCACAGACATAATACAATCATACTACAATCTCCATCTGTGACCTGAGATCTGGGCTGGGGCAGGGCACTGGGCTTAGCTAAGCATAGACATAATACAATCATAATACAATCTCCATCTGTGACCTGAGATCTGGGCTGGGGCAGGGCACTGGGCTTAGCTAAGCATAGACATAATACAATCTCTATCTGTGACCTGAGATCTGGGCTGGGGCAGGGTACTGGGCTTAGCTAAGAATAGACAAAATACAATCATAATACAATCTCCATCTGTGACCTGATATCTGGGTTGGGGAACGGCACTGGGCTTAGCTAAGCATAGACAAAATACAATCATAATAAAATCTCCATCTGTGACCTGAGATCTGGGCTGGGGCAGGGCACTGGGCTTAGCTAAGCATAGACATAATACAATCTCCATCTGTGACCTGAGATCTGGGCTAGGGCAGGGCACTGGGCTTATCTAAGCATAGACATAATACAATCTCCATCTGTGACCTGAGATCTGGGCTGGGGCAGGGCACTGGGCTTATCTAAGCATAGACATAATACAATCATAATACAATCTCCATCTGTGACCTGAGATCTGGGCTGGGGCAGGGCACTGGGCTTAGCTAAGCATTGACATAATACAATCTCCATCTGTGACCTGAGATCTGGGCTGGGGCAGGCCACTGGGCTTAGCTGAGCATATACATAATACAATAATAATACATACTCCATCTGTGACCTGAGATCTGGGCTGGGGCAGGGCACTGGGCTCATGTAAGCATAAACATAATACAATCTCCATCTGTGAGCTGAGATCTGGGCTGGGGAAGGAAACTGGGTTTATCTAAGCATAGACATAATACAATCATAATACAATCTCCATCTGTGACCTGAGATCTGGGCTGGGTCAGGGCACTGGGCTTAGCTAAGCATAGACATAATACAATCATAATACAATCTCCATCTGTGACCTGAGATCTGGGCTGGGGCTGGGCACTGGGCTTAGCTAAGCATAGACATAATACAATCTCCATCTGTGACCTGAGATCTGGGCTGGGGCAGGCCACTGGGCTTAGCTAAGCATAGACATAATACAATCATAATACATACTCCATCTGTGACCTGAGATCTGGGCTGGGGCAGGGCACTGGGCTTAGCTAAGCACAGACATAATACAATTATAATACAATCTTCATCTGTGACCTGAGATCTGGGCTGGGGCAGGGCACTGGGCTCATGTAAGCATAGACATAATACAATCTCCATCTGTGAGCTGAGATCTGGGCTGGGGAAGGGCACTGGGTTTATCTAAGCATAGACATAATACAATCATAATACAATCTCCATCTGTGACCTGAGATCTGGGCTGGGTCAGGGCACTGGGCTTAGCTAAGCATAGACATAATACAATCATAATACAATCTCCATCTGTGACCTGAGATCTGGGCTGGGGCTGGGCACTGGGCTTACCTAAGCATAGACATAATACAATCTCCATCTGTGACCTGAGATCTGGGCTGGGGCAGGGCACTGGGTTTAGCTAAGCATAGACATAATACAATCATAATACAATCTCCATCTGTGACCTGAGATCTGGGCTGGGGCAGGGCACTGGGCTTAGCTAAGCATAGACAAAATGCAATCATAATACAATCTCCATCTGTGACCTGAGATCTGGGCTGGGGCAGGGCACTGGGCTTAGCTAAGCATAGACATAATACAATCTCCATCTGTGACCTGAGATCTGGGCTGGGGCAGGGCACTGGGCTTAGCTAAGCATAGACATAATACAATCATAATACAATCTCCATCTGTGACCTGAGATATGGGCTGGGGCAGGGCACTGAGCTTAGCTAAGCATAGACAAAATACAATCATAATACAATCTCCATCTGTGACCTGAGATCTGGGCTGGGGCAGGGCACTGGGCTTTGCTAAGCATAGACATAATACAATCTCCATCTGTGACCTGAGATCTGGGCTGTGGCAGGGCACTGGGCTTAGCTAAGCATAGACAAAATACAATCATAATACAATCTCCATCTGTGACCTGAGATCTGGGCTGGGGCAGGGCACTGGGCTTAGCTAAGCATAGACATAATACAATCATAATACCATCTCCATCTGTGATCTGGGCTGGGGCAAGGCACTGGGCTTAGCTAAGCATAGACATAATACAATCTCCATCTGTGACCTGAGCTCTGGGCTGGGGCAGGGCACTGGGCTTATCTAAGCATAGACATAATACAATCTCCATCTGTGACCTGAGATCTGGGCTGGGGCTGGGCACTGGGCTTAGCTAAGCATAGACATAATACAATCTCCATCTGTGACCTGAGATCTGGGCTGGGGCAGGCCACTGGGCTTAGCTAAGCATAGACATAATACAATCATAATACATACTCCATCTGTGACCTGAGATCTGGGCTGGGGCAGGGCACTGGGCTTAGCTAAGCACAGACATAATACAATTATAATACAATCTTCATCTGTGACCTGAGATCTGGGCTGGGGCAGGGCACTGGGCTCATGTAAGCATAGACATAATACAATCTCCATCTGTGAGCTGAGATCTGGGCTGGGGAAGGGCACTGGGTTTATCTAAGCATAGACATAATACAATCATAATACAATCTCCATCTGTGACCTGAGATCTGGGCTGGGTCAGGGCACTGGGCTTAGCTAAGCATAGACATAATACAATCATAATACAATCTCCATCTGTGACCTGAGATCTGGGCTGGGGCTGGGCACTGGGCTTACCTAAGCATAGACATAATACAATCTCCATCTGTGACCTGAGATCTGGGCTGGGGCAGGGCACTGGGTTTAGCTAAGCATAGACATAATACAATCATAATACAATCTCCATCTGTGACCTGAGATCTGGGCTGGGGCAGGGCACTGGGCTTAGCTAAGCATAGACAAAATGCAATCATAATACAATCTCCATCTGTGACCTGAGATCTGGGCTGGGGCAGGGCACTGGGCTTAGCTAAGCATAGACATAATACAATCTCCATCTGTGACCTGAGATCTGGGCTGGGGCAGGGCACTGGGCTTAGCTAAGCATAGACATAATACAATCATAATACAATCTCCATCTGTGACCTGAGATATGGGCTGGGGCAGGGCACTGAGCTTAGCTAAGCATAGACAAAATACAATCATAATACCATCTCCATCTGTGACCTGAGATCTGGGCTGGGGCAGGGCACTGGGCTTTGCTAAGCATAGACATAATACAATCTCCATCTGTGACCTGAGATCTGGGCTGTGGCAGGGCACTGGGCTTAGCTAAGCATAGACAAAATACAATCATAATACAATCTCCATCTGTGACCTGAGATCTGGGCTGGGGCAGGGCACTGGGCTTAGCTAAGCATAGACATAATACAATCATAATACCATCTCCATCTGTGATCTGGGCTGGGGCAAGGCACTGGGCTTAGCTAAGCATAGACATAATACAATCTCCATCTGTGACCTGAGCTCTGGGCTGGGGCAGGGCACTGGGCTTATCTAAGCATAGACATAATACAATCTCCATCTGTGACCTGAGATCTGGGCTGGGGCAGGGCACTGGGCTTAGCTAAGCATAGACATAATACAATCATAATACAATCTCCATCTGTGACCTGAGATCTGGGCTGGGGAACGGCACTGGGCTTATCTAAGCATAGACATAATACAATCTCGATCTGTGACCTGAGATCTGTGCTGGGGCAGGGCACTGGGCTCATCTAAGCATAGACATAATACAATCTCCAACTGTGTCCTGAGATCTGGGCTGGGGCAGGTCACTGGGCTTAGCTAAGCATAGGCATAATACAATCTCCATCTGTGACCTGAGATCTGGGCTGGGGAAGGAAACTGGGTTTATCTAAGCATAGACATAATACAATCATAATACAATCTCCATCTGTGACCTGAGATCTGGGCTGGGGCAGGGCACTGGGCTTAGCTAAGCATAGACATAATACAATCATAATACAATCTCCATCTGTGACCTGAGATCTGGGCTGGGGCTGGGCACTGGGCTTAGCTAAGCATAGACATAATACAATCTCCATCTGTGACCTGAGATCTGGGCTGGGGCAGGCCACTGGGCTTAGCTAAGCATAGACATAATACAATCATAATACATACTCCATCTGTGACCTGAGATCTGGGCTGGGGCAGGCCACTGGGCTTAGCTAAGCATAGACATAATACAATCATAATACAATCTTCATCTGTGACCTGAGATCTGGGCTGGGGCAGGGCACTGGGCTCATGTAAGCATAGACATAATACAATCTCCATCTGTGAGCTGAGATCTGGGCTGGGGAAGGGCACTGGGTTTATCTAAGCATAGACATAATACAATCATAATACAATCTTCATCTGTGACCTGAGATCTGGGCTGGGTCAGGGCACTGGGCTTAGCTAAGCATAGACATAATACAATCATAATACAATCTCCATCTGTGACCTGAGATCTGGGCTGGGGCTGGGCACTGGTCTTACCTAAGCATAGACATAATACAATCTCCATCTGTGACCTGAGATATGGGCTGGGGCAGGGCAGTGGGGTTAGCTAAGCATAGACATAATACAATCATAATACAATCTCCATCTGTGACCTGAGATCTGGGCTGGGGCAGGGCACTGCGTTTAGCTAAGCATAGACATAATACAATCATAATACAATTTCCATCTGTGACCTGAGATCTGGGCTGGGGCAGGGCACTGGGCTTAGCTAAGCATAGACAAAATACAATCATAATACAATCTCCATCTGTGACCTGAGATCTGGGCTGGGGCAGGGCACTGGGCTTAGCTAAGCATAGACATAATACAATCATAATACAATCTCCATCTGTGACCTGAGATCTGGGCTGGGGCAGGGCACTGGGCTTAGCTAAGCATAGACATAATACAATCATAATACAATCTCCATCTGTAACCTGAGATCTGGGCTGGGGCAGGGCACTGGGCTTAGCTAAGCATAGACATAATACAATCATAATACAATCTCCATCTGTGACCTGAGATCTGGGCTGGGGCAGGGCACTGGGCTTTGCTAAGCATAGACATAATACAATCTCCATCTGTGACCTGAGATCTGGGCTGTGGCAGGGCACTGGGCTTAGCTAAGCATAGACAAAATACAATCATAATACAATCTCCATCTGTGACCTGAGATCTGGGCTGGGGCAGGGCACTGGGCTTAGCTAAGCATAGACATAATACAATCATAATACCATCTCCATCTGTGATCTGGGCTGGGGCAAGGCACTGGGCTTAGCTAAGCATAGACATAATACAATCTCCATCTGTGACCTGAGATCTGGGCTGGGGCAGGGCACTGGGCTTTGCTAAGCATAGACATAATACAATCTCCATCTGTGACCTGAGATCTGGGCTGGGGCAGGGCACTGGGCTTAGCTAAGCATAGACATAATACAATCATAATACAATCTCCATCTGTGACCTGAGATCTGGGCTGGGGAAGGGCACTGGGCTTATCTAAGCATAGACATAATACAATCTCGATCTGTGACCTGAGATCTGTGCTGGGGCAGGGCACTGGGCTCATCTAAGCATAGACATAATACAATCTCCAACTGTGTCCTGAGATCTGGGCTGGGGCAGGTCACTGGGCTTATCTAAGCATATACATAATACAATCATAATACAATCTCCATCTGTGACCTGAGATCTGGGCTGGGGCAGGGCACTGGGCTTAGCTAAGCATAGACATAATACAATCTCCATCTGTGACCTGAGATCTGGGCTGGGGCAGGGCACTGGGCTTAACTAAGCATAGACATAATACAATTATAATACAATCTCCATCTGTGACCTGAGATCTGGGCTGGGGCAGGGCACTGGGCTCATGTAAGCATAGACATAATACAATCTCCATCTGTGAGCTTAGATCTGGGCTGGGGAAGGGCACTGGGTTTATCTAAGCATAGACATAATACAATCATAATACAATCTCCATCTGTGACCGGAGATCTGGGCTGGGGCAGGGCACTGGGCTTACCTAAGCATAGACATAATACAATCTCCGTCTGTGACCTGAGATCTGGGCTGGGGCAGGGCACTGGGCTTAGCTAAGCATAGACATAATACAATCATAATACAATCTCCATCTGTGACCTGAGATCTGGGCTGGGTCAGGGCACTGGGCTTAGCTAAGCATAGACAAAATACAATCATAATACAATCTCCATCTGTGACCTGAGATCTGGGCTGGGGCAGGGCACTGGGCTTAGCTAAGCATAGACATAATACTATCTCCATCTGTGACCTGAGATCTGGGCTGGGGCAGGGCACTGGGCTTAGCTAAGCATAGACATAATATAATCATAATACAATCTCCATCTGTGACCTGAGATCTGGGCTGGGGCAGGGCACTGGGCTTTGCTAAGCATAGACATAATACAATCTCCATCTGTGACCTGAGATCTGGGCTGTGGCAGGGCACTGGGCTTAGCTAAGCATAGACAAAATACAATCATAATACAATCTCCATCTGTGACCTGAGATCTGGGCTGGGGCAGGGCACTGGGCTTAGCTAAGCATAGACATAATACAATCATAATACCATCTCCATCTGTGATCTGGGCTGGGGCAAGGCACTGGGCTTAGCTAAGCATAGACATAATACAATCTCCATCTGTGACCTGAGCTCTGGGCTGGGGCAGGGCACTGGGCTTATCTAAGCATAGACATAATACAATCTCCATCTGTGACCTGAGATCTGGGCTGGGGCAGGGCACTGGGCTTAGCTAAGCATAGACATAATACAATCATAATACAATCTCCATCTGTGACCTGAGATCTGGGCTGGGGAAGGGCACTGGGCTTATCTAAGCATAGACATAATACAATCTCGATCTGTGACCTGAGATCTGTGCTGGGGCAGGGCACTGGGCTCATCTAAGCATAGACATAATACAATCTCCAACTGTGTCCTGAGATCTGGGCTGGGGCAGGTCACTGGGCTTAGCTAAGCATAGGCATAATACAATCTCCATCTGTGACCTGAGATCTGGGCTGGGGAAGGAAACTGGGTTTATCTAAGCATAGACATAATACAATCATAATACAATCTCCATCTGTGACCTGAGATCTGGGCTGGGGCAGGGCACTGGGCTTAGCTAAGCATAGACATAATACAATCTCCATCTGTGACCTGAGATCTGGGCTGGGGAAGGAAACTGGGTTTATCTAAGCATAGACATAATACAATCATAATACAATCTCCATCTGTGACCTGAGATCTGGGCTGGGTCAGGGCACTGGGCTTAGCTAAGCATAGACATAATACAATCATAATACAATCTCCATCTGTGACCTGAGATCTGGGCTGGGGCTGGGCACTGGGCTTAGCTAAGCATAGACATAATACAATCTCCATCTGTGACCTGAGATCTGGGCTGGGGCAGGCCACTGGGCTTAGCTAAGCATAGACATAATACAATCATAATACATACTCCATCTGTGACCTGAGATCTGGGCTGGGGCAGGCCACTGGGCTTAGCTAAGCATAGACATAATACAATCATAATACAATCTTCATCTGTGACCTGAGATCTGGGCTGGGGCAGGGCACTGGGCTTATGTAAGCATAGACATAATACAATCTCCATCTGTGAGCTGAGATCTGGGCTGGGGAAGGGCACTGGGTTTATCTAAGCATAGACATAATACAATCATAATACAATCTCCATCTGTGACCTGAGATCTGGGCTGGGTCAGGGCACTGGGCTTAGCTAAGCATAGACATAATACAATCATAATACAATCTCCATCTGTGACCTGAGATCTGGGCTGGGGCTGGGCACTGGTCTTACCTAAGCATAGACATAATACAATCTCCATCTGTGACCTGAGATATGGGCTGGGGCAGGGCAGTGGGCTTAGCTAAGCATAGACATAATACAATCATAATACAATCTCCATCTGTGACCTGAGATCTGGGCTGGGGCAGGGCACTGCGTTTAGCTAAGCATAGACATAATACAATCATAATACAATCTCCATCTGTGACCTGAGATCTGGGCTGGGGCAGGGCACTGGGCTTAGCTAAGCATAGACATAATACAATCATAATACCATGTCCATCTGTGATCTGGGCTGGGGCAAGGCACTGGGCTTAGCTAAGCATAGACATAATACAATCTCCATCTGTGACCTGAGATCTGGGCTGGGGCAGGGCACTGGGCTTTGCTAAGCATAGACATAATACAATCTCCATCTGTGACCTGAGATCTGGGCTGGGGCAGGGCACTGGGCTTAGCTAAGCATAGACATAATACAATCATAATACAATCTCCATCTGTGACCTGAGATCTGGGCTGGGGAAGGGCACTGGGCTTATCTAAGCATAGACATAATACAATCTCGATCTGTGACCTGAGATCTGTGCTGGGGCAGGGCACTGGGCTCATCTAAGCATAGACATAATACAATCTCCAACTGTGTCCTGAGATCTGGGCTGGGGCAGGTCACTGGGCTTATCTAAGCATAGACATAATACAATCATAATACAATCTCCATCTGTGACCTGAGATCTGGGCTGGGCCAGGGCACTGGGCTTAGCTAAGCATAGACATAATACAATCTCCATCTGTGACCTGAGATCTGGGCTGGGGCAGGGCACTGGGCTTAACTAAGCATAGACATAATACAATTATAATACAATCTCCATCTGTGACCTGAGATCTGGGCTGGGGCAGGGCACTGGGCTCATGTAAGCATAGACATAATACAATCTCCATCTGTGAGCTTAGATCTGGGCTGGGGAAGGGCACTGGGTTTATCTAAGCATAGACATAATACAATCATAATACAATCTCCATCTGTGACCGGAGATCTGGGCTGGGGCAGGGCACTGGGCTTACCTAAGCATAGACATAATACAATCTCCGTCTGTGACCTGAGATCTGGGCTGGGGCAGGGCACTGGGCTTAGCTAAGCATAGACATAATACAATCATAATACAATCTCCATCTGTGACCTGAGATCTGGGCTGGGTCAGGGCACTGGGCTTAGCTAAGCATAGACAAAATACAATCATAATACAATCTCCATCTGTGACCTGAGATCTGGGCTGGGGCAGGGCACTGGGCTTAGCTAAGCATAGACATAATACTATCTCCATCTGTGACCTGAGATCTGGGCTGGGGCAGGGCACTGGGCTTAGCTAAGCATAGACATAATACAATAATAATGCAATCTCCATCTGTGACCTGAGATCTGGGCTGGGGCAGGGCACTGGGCTTAGCTAAGCATAGACATAATATAATCATAATACAATCTCCATCTGTGACCTGAGATCTGGGCTGGGGCAGGGCACTGGGCTTAGCTAAGCATAGACAAAATACAATCATAATACAATCTCCATCTGTGACCTGAGATCTGGGCTGGGGCAGGGCACTGGGCTTAGCTAAGCATAGACATAATACAATCATAATACAATCTCCATCTGTGACCTGAGATCTGGGCAGGGGCAGGGCACTGGGCTTAGCTAAGCATAGACATAATACAATCATAATACAATCTCCATCTGTGACCTGAGATCTGGGCTGGGGAAGGTCACTGGGCTTAGCTAAGCATAGACATAATACAATCATACTACAATCTCCATCTGTGACCTGAGATCTGGGCTGGGGCAGGGCACTGGGCTTAGCTAAGCATAGACATAATATAATCATAATACAATCTCCATCTGTGACCTGAGATCTGGGCTGGGGCAGGGCACTGGGCTTAGCTTTGCATAGACATAATACAATCTCCATCTGTGACCTGAGATCTGGGCTGGGGCAGGGCACTGGGCTTATCTAAGCATAGACATGAAAGATTCCTAATTTCCAGTCGCTCTCCGCTTCCCTGTAAGTTTGTATTGGCGGGTTTCTTTAACCAGGACACTGCGGCGCAGGAGTGTGATATTGGTCTCAAAATCTACCTCAATTCAGGAATGGGAGATTGCCTTGTACTCCTAATTTACCCATTTTTCAAAATACTACATAAAGAAGACTGAAATACCTCAAGTTTTTCATAAAACTGCCCTTTTCGTCCTCGTGCGAACTAATAGAAGCAACAGCAGACAGCAGACATTTTGGCAGTTGCGTTTAACAACTAAGGATAGTCAGCCAATCAGGTCCTTTGATGTTCAATGCGATGTGCCATTCCATAATGGCTGCTGTGCCTAAGCTATCTATCATGAGGACAGTTTACTTAAAAAACAGGAGTATTTCAATCTTCTCGGTGTAGCATTTTGGATAATGGGTGAATTAGGAGTACAACGCCATCTCCCATCCCTGGATTGAGGTACGTTTTCAGACCCATATCTCACACCGGCTCCGCGGTGTCCTGATCAAAGCCTTACAGGGAAGCATACTTACAATGACCATAAGGTCAGAAACTTATCATGGCTAAGCACTGGAAAACTGGCCCTGCCTGGGCCCCTCCTAATGCAGTGTTTCCCACTCATCTCCTGTAGCACCCCAGACAATTCCACTTATTAGGTCCAGAACTAGCACTCCTGCTTCAACTAATCAAGGGCTTGATGATTGGTTGACCAGTTTAATCAGGTGTGCTGGTATTGGGGAAGATAAGTGAAAGGTCTGTTGGTTGTAGAGGAGAGGTTTGGGAAACACTTTCTCTACTGCAGGCATTTTATTTTGATGATAGCTACACAGCTACATTTCTTCATAACGATGTGCGTAGCTAGCTAGCACAGCCTCAAAACATGCAGGTGTCTTAGAATCATAATATAAGTTTTATTGAAATGTAAACAAACATTCTCACTGTGGCGATTCTTTAAACAAATGTTTAGGCCCTAGATTCAGTCAGTTACTAGTGTGGTGATAAATCAAATCAAATTTGATTGCACACATACAAATATTTAGCAGATGTTATTGCGGGTGCGGCAAAATGCTTGTGTTCCTAGCTCCAACAGTGAACTAGTATCTAACAGTACAGAGCTGGTGTAACTGAGTCAGGTTTGTAGGCCTCCTTGCTCACACACACTTATTCAGTTCTGCCCACAAATTGTCTATAGAATTGAGGTCAGGGTTTTGTGATGGCCACTCCAATACCTTGACTTTGTTGTCCTTAAGTCATTTTGACACAACTTTGGAAGTATGCTTGGGGTCATTGTCCATTTGGAAGACCCATTTGCGACCAAGTTTTACCTTCCTGACTGATGTCTTGAGATGTTGCTTCAATATATCCACATGATTTTCCTACCTCATGAAGCATCTATTTTGTGAAGTGCACCAGTCTCTCCTGCAGCAAAGCACCCCCACAACACCCCCATGCTTCATGTTTGGAATAGTGTTCTTTGGCTTGCAATCCTTCCCCTTTTTCCTCCAAACATAACAATGGTCATTATGTCCAAACTGTTCTATTTTGTTTCAGTAGACCAGAGGACATTTCTCCAAAAAGTAGGATCTTTGTCCCCATGTGCATTTGCATACCGTAGTCTGGCTTTTTTTGTGGCGGTTTTGGAGCAGTGGCTTCTTCCTTGCTGAGCGGCCTTTCAGGTTATGTCGATATAGGACTCGTTTTACTGTGGATATAGATACTTTTGAACCCGTTTCCTCCAGCATCTTCACAAGGTCCTTTGCTGCTGTTCTGGGATTTATTTGCACTTTTCGCACCAAAGTACGTTCATCTCTAGGAGACAGAACGCGTCTGAGCAGTATGACAGCTGCGTGGTCCCATGGTGTTTATACTTGCGTACTATTGTTTGTACAGATGAATGTGGTACCTTCAGGCATTTGGAAACTGCTCCCAAGGATGAACCAGACTAGTAGAGGTCTACAATTTTTTTTTCTGAGGTCTTAGCTGATTTCTTTTGATTTTCTCATGATTTCAAGCAAGGAGGCACTGAGTTTGAAGGTAGGCCTTGAAATACATCCATAGGTACACCTCCAATTGACTCAAATGATGTCAATTAGCCTTCTAAAGCCATTACATAATTTTCTCTAATTTTCCAAGCTGTTTAAATGCACAGTCAAGTGAGTGTATGTATACTTCTGACCCACTGGAATTGGGATATAGTGAATTCTAAGTTAAATAATCTGTCTGTAACAACTGTTGGAAAAATGACTTGTGTCATGCACAAAGTATATGTCCAAACCGACTTGCCAAAACTACAGTTTGTTAAACAGAAATTTGTGGAGTGATTGAAAAATGGGTTTTAATGACTCCAACCTAAGTGTATGTAAACTTCCGACTTCAAAAGAACATATGAGATTAGTAAAGCAATATGTAAACATTATTAAAGTGACTAGGGTTCCATTATTAAAGTGGCCAGTGATTCCATGTCTATGTATGTAGGGCAGCAGCCTCTAAGGTACAGGGTTGAGTAGCCGGGTGGTAGCCATCTAGGGATGGATATTTAACAGTCTGATAGCCTTGAGATAGAGATAGAAGCCTTGAGATAGAAGCTGTTTTCAGTCTCTCGGTCCCAGCTTTGATGCACCTGTACTGACTTTGCCTTCTGGATGATAGCGGGGTGAACAGGCAGTGGCTCAGGTGGTTGATGTTCTTCATGATCTCTTTGGCCTTCCTGTGACATTGGGTGGTGTAGGTGTCCTGGAGGGCAGGTAGTTTGCCCCCAGTGATGCGTTGTGCAGATCTCACTACCCTCTGGAGAGCCTTACGGTTGTGGGCGGAGCAGTTGCCGTACCAGGCGTTGATACAGCCCGACAGGATGCTCTCGATTGTGCATCTGTAGAAGTTTGTGAGTGCTTTTGGTGACAAGCCGAATTTCTTCAGCCTCCTGAGGTTGAAGAGGCGCTGCTGAGCCTTCTTCACGATGCTGTCTGTGTGGGTGGACCAATTCAGTTTGGCTGTGATGTGTACGCCGAGGAACTTAAAACTTACTACCCTCTCCACTACTGTTCCATTGATGGGGAATAGGGGGTGTTCCCTCTGCTGTTTCCTGAAGTCCCCAATCATCTCCTTAGTTTTGTTGATGTTGAGTGTGAGGTTATTTTCCTGACACCACACTCCGAGGGCCCTCACCTCCTCCCTGTAGGCCGTCGTAGGGCAGGCAGTGTGACTTCAGGGATGCGTTGTGCAAACTGTACCACCCTCTGTAGAGCCCTGTGATTGCGGGCGGTGCAGTTTCCGTACTAGGTAGTTAAACAGCCCGACATGATGCTCTCAATTGTGCATCTGTAAAAGTTTGAGGGTCTTAGGGGCCAAACCAAATTTCTTCAGCCTCCTGAGGATGAAGAGGGGCTCTTGTGCCTTCTTCTTCACCATACTGTCTGTGTGGGTGGACCATTTCAGATCATCAGTGATGTGTACGCCGAGGAACTTAATGCTCTTCACCTTCTCCACTTCGGTCCTGTCGATGTGGATAGGGGCATGCTCCCTCTGCTGTTTACTGAAGTCCACAATCAGCTCCTTTGTTTTGTTGACTTTGAGAGAGAGGTTATTTTCCTGGCCTCACTCTTCCAGCGCCCTCACCTCCTCCCTGTAGGTTGTCTCGTCATTGTTGGTAATCATGCTTACTACTGTTATGTCGTCTGCAAACTTGATGATTGAGTTGGAGGCTTGCGTGGCCACGCAGTCATGGGTGAACAGGAAGTACAGGAGAGGGCTGAGCACCCTTGTGGGGACTCTGTGTTGAGCATCAGCGAAGTGGAGGTGTTGTTTCCTACCTGCACCAACTGAGGGCGACCCGTCAGGAAGTCCAGGACCCAGAGGCACATGGTGGGGTTCAGACCCAGGGCCCAGAGCTTAATGATAAGCTTGGAGTGTACTATGGTATTGAAGGCTGAGCTATAGTCAATGAGCAGCATTCTGACATAGGTATTCCTCTTGTCCAGATGGGATAGGGCAGTGTGCATTGTGATGGCGATTGCATCGTCTGTGGATCTATTGGGTCGGTAAGCAAATTGAAGTGGGTCTAGGGAGGCAGATAAGATGTGGTTGATATGATCCTTAACTAGCCTCTCAAAGCACTTCATGATGACAGAATTGAGTGCTACGGGGCAATAGTCATTTAGTTCAGTTGCCTTTGCTTTCTTGGGTACAGGAACAATGGTGGATCTTGAAACAAGTGCGGACAGTAGACTGGGATAGGGAGAGATTGAATATGTCTGTAAACAATCCACCCAGCTGGTCTGCACATGCTCTGAGGACGCGTCTAGGGATGCCACTTCAGCCTTGCGAGAGTTAACACGCGTAAATGTCTTACTCACATCCCATAGTTCTTTGGGATTGGGCTGCGTCGGTGGCGCTGAGTTATCTTCAAAGTGTGCAAAGGTGTTTAGCTTGTCTGGGAGCAAGACATAGGTGTCCGCAACGGGGCTGCTTTTCCCTTTAATCCGTGATTGTCTGTAGACCCTGCCACATACGTCTCGTGTCTGAGCCGTTGAATTGCGACTCTACTTTGTCTCTATACTGACGTTTTGACTGTTTGACTGCCTTACGGAGGGAATAACTACACTGTTTGTATTTGACCATATTCCCAGTCACCTTGGTATGGTTAAATGAGGTGGTTTGCGCTTTCAGTTTTTTACGAATGCTGCCATCTATCCACGGTTTCTGGTTTGGGTAGGTTTTAATAGTCACCATGGGAACAACATCCCCGATACACTTCCTGATGAACTCAGTCACCATGTCAGTGAAAGCGTCAATGTTATTCTCAGAAGCTAGCCGGCACATATCCCAGGCCATGTGATCAAAACAATCTTGAAGCATGGATTCTGATTGGTCAGACTGGCGTTGAATATACCTTAGCACGGGTATTTCCTGCTTGAGTTTCTACCTATAGGAAGGGAGGAGCAAAATGGAGTCGATATCTGAATTGCCGAATGGAGAGCGAGGGAGGGCATTGTAGGCATCTCGAAGAGATCTAGTGTTTTTCCTCTACAGTTAATGTGTTGATAGAACTTCGGTAGCATTTTCTTTAAATTTGCTTTGTTAACTAGTTGGATATAGAGGGCGGGCGCTCTTTTAATTTTTGGATGAAAAACGTTCCCGTTTTAAACAAGATATTTTGTCACGAAAAGATGCTCGACTATGCATATAATTGACAGCTTTGGAAAGAAAACACTCTGACGTTTCCAAAACTGCAAAGATATTGTCTTTGAGTGCCACAGAACTGATGTTACAGGCAAAACCCAGATAAAAATCCAATCAGGAAGTGCCGCATTTTTTGAAACCGCCTCAAGCCAATGACTCCTTATATGGCTGTGAAGGAGCTAGGAGTCAGCTTACGTTTTCCACGTTTTCCCCAAGGTGTCTACAGCATTGTGACGTCTTTTTAGTCATTTCCATTGGAGAATGGCTGTAAGAGACCATATAGGGTGAGTGGTCGCATGGTGTCTCCCGGAGAAAACCTTGCGTAAAATACTGAGGTAGCCATTTTTCCAATCGTTTCTTATGAGAAACCAACTGCCTCGACAGATATATTATCGAATACATATGTTAAAAACACCTTGAGGATGGATCCTAAACAACGTTTGCCGTGTTTCTGTCGATATTATGGAGTTAATTTTGAAAAAAGTTTGGCATTATAGTTGAAGTGTTTTTCGGTCGATTTCTCAGCAAAGCAGGATAAACAAACGGGACGTTTTTCGCCTACAAAAATATTTTTGGGGGAAAAAAGGAACATTTGCTATCGAACTGTCCTGAGTGAAAGCATCTGAAGTTCTTCAAAGGTAAATTATTTAATTTGGTTGCTTTTCTTATTTTTGTGAAAATGTTGCCTGCTGCCAGCAGAGCTAGCATAGCATTATGCCATGATAAACTTACACAAATGCTTGTCTAGCGTTGGCTGTAACGCATATTTTGAAAATCTGAGATGACAGTGTTGTTGACAAAAGGCTAAGCTTGTGTTTGAATATATTTATTTCATTTCATTTGCGATTTTCATGAATAGAAAAAGTTGCGTTATGATAATGCACTTGAGGCTATGATTACACTCCCGGATACGGGATTGCTCGTCGCTAGAGGTTAAAATCGCCATCTACAATAAATGTGACCTAAGGATATGTGGTTTCCAGTTTGCATGAAGTCCAGTGTAGAAATTTGAGGTCCGTCATGCTATCGGCTTGAGAGGGAATATACATGGCTGTGCCTATAACCGAAGAGAATTCTCTTGGGAGGTAATACGGTCTGCATTTGATTGTGAGGTATTCTAGGTTGAGGAAACAAAAGGACTTGAGATTCTGTATTTTATCACAAATCACACCATGAGTAGTTAATAATGAAGTATACAGGCAGGGCCTTTCTTCTTCACGGAGAATTCTTTATTCCTGTCTGCGCGATGAACTGAGAACCCAGCTGGCTGTATGGATGGGGACAGTATATTCCGAGAGAGCCATGATTCCATGAACCAGAATATGTTACAGTCCCTGGTGTCTTTCTGGAAGGAGATCATCGCCCTGAGCTCGTCTACTTCATTGTCCAGAGACTGAACATTAGCAAGTAATATACTCGAAAGCTTTGGATGGTGTATACGCCTCGGACTAGAGGTCCATTCTGAATATCTCTTCTCCACTGGCAACGCTTTGGAGCAGCCTCTGGGATAAGTTCAATTGTCCTGGGGGATACAAACAAAGGATCCAATTCTGGAAAGACGTGTTCCTGTTCGTAATTCTGGTGAGTTACCGCCGCTCTGATATCCAAAAGTTATTTCCGGCTGTGTGTAATAACCCCAAAAACTTTTGGGGCTAATAATGTAAGAAATAACACACACAAAAATGAATACTGCAAAGTTGCTTAAGAGCTAGAAGCAGAGCTGCCATGTTTGTCGGCGGCACCTTATACTGATGGTTTGATGGTTTGTACGGTTGTGGCTAAATCAAGTACAGCTATGGATAGAAGTGACTTTAACAATCAGCATGGATCTCAAACCATGCTACAATATTAAAGCAGATTGTCAGCCAGGTTTCTTCTAGCTCCCTCTCTTCCCACTTCCCACCAGTGGACTTTCTCTCATCAACAGAAGTTCTATAAA